>NW_017259202.1:557278-563310 GCF_001594045.1 Atta colombica
ATTGAGAAATATTATATAAAATATAGATATTAGTTTCACAATTTACAATGTTTTATTTCAGGCGTATGATATTTTGAAACAAAGTAATTCAGATGTGGAGATGTTTAATAAGATGATAGAAGCGATAGGTAATATAACATCGTTTGTACAAGATGATCTGAAAGTAGCCGGATATCTTTTATTCAAAAAATTAGCGGCTGCTGTAATCTATAAAACCAATAAAAAGATCAAAGGACCGGTCACATTGATTAAGGCTACAGAAAATTTCTTACATATAGAAAAGGATTATGGTTTATCGAATGTAAGAGTTCCATCTTTTTTATATTAAAGTTCTTCAATATTTTCAATAATTAAGTTCCTTTTTGTAGCATTGTAAATTAACTTAAGTAAGTGTTTGAAGTTAAATTTTATTTTGATGTTTTAATATAATTTTAATTAAATATATTTGAATATTGTCATAATCAGTATCATAATAATTACATCCAAAAATGAAAAATTGATGAAAAAAATTTCTCAATCGAACATTATTATAGTATAGTTACAATATAATATAGTTACAGTATAATATTTACTATCTATTTATCATATATACATACTTTATTAAAAATTAATAAATTTCATTTTAATCTTCCTCATTATTTGTATGGAATTCATATTTAAAAAGTTGAATATTTTATCTTTTTCTTCTTCTTTTCAGATTTGCATACAACCCGTAAGAATAGAAGAGGTGTATGGTAATCATAGGACGATGCTGTTGGGAGAGAGTGCAAAGAAAATCGCAAGTATCTTACGAGTGTAGCTTGCGGAAGAACATCGTATTTTAAGTTTTATTATATTTGAAAATGATTACGTAGCACACATGTCGCGTTGCCGATAGAACTTAATATTTTCCATAATATAAAAAAGTTGCAGAAACATTGTACATAAATGTTTTATTTTAAAACTGCAATCTATTGCAAATATGACACATTATATTGCTACAATGTAACACAAATTTTGCACTGTATGAATTGACATGATTAATAATTTGCAAAAATCTTTCTCGTATACAGCTCACTTCATTATTTTAACTGGTCTAATTGTTGCAAGCAATTGAATCATACAAAATAAAAAATAAGCAAAAATATAGCAAAAATAACAAAAAACAACAAAAATATAGCTTTTTAGAATAGTAAATTTATATGTTACCATTTTTCACGAAATGCAAAAATTTTTATAATTTTTAGAATTAAATTTAAGAATTAATTTTAGAATTACGTATAAGAATGTTTGTTATAATTCCCAAAGTGGGCAAATTAAATGTCCTTTATTTACTTTATGTTAATAGCGGACACAACATTGCTATTTATTTATATGTATATTAATAATTATTCTGTATATTAAAAATTGATTTTCATTACTCTCTTCCTGTTAATTAAAATATTAAACGGGTTGATCTCATTATTTTTAGCTTTTAATTAGAGCTTTTCATCATATAATACAATGATAAAATATTAAGCAACCATAAAATATATCGAAACATTACACTTGATATAGTTCTTAATTATTAATTAAAACCTTTATTATTTTTATTAAATTTTTACTATTAAAATATTCTCGATAGACATTATCTCAGTTATTATAAATTTTTCTCATAGTATGTAACACATTATACGTTTCATTCCATTAATAAAATTACAAGTTCATCTCAACGAAAAAATATATTTTTTACTTTAAAATAATTTAACATGTACATTATCTTTCTTTTTTTTCTTGCTTACATATTATAACGTAACATATTATTATAAGCAAAAATAATTGTGTATACAAATAAATAACACAAATTTATATCATTCAAATTCTCTAATTATTTAATCAAATATATTTTAAAAAACAAATGCATACAAGTAATACTTTACTTATTTTCTTTTATCATATTATTATAATAATACTGTTCAATTATGCCATTTGCGAAAAAAAATTATGAATAAAAATATCTTCGATATTCTTACGATTTGTATGACATTTTCTTTATGAATATTAATAAATTTATGTATTCAATAACTAAAAAAATAATAAAATAAATTTTAATTTAATGCATCGGTAAAACTTAGATCGGATATCGCAGCGTTCTTATCGCATGTGAAAGACACGGTCAAAGCGTAACGAGTACCAGATTTCACTTTTTCAACTAGATGTAAATTTTCGCTTCCTGAAGTAAAAATTGATACTCTTCCTGAAAAAATATTGCTAAATTTTGTTTTATCTTTTTAGAAGATTTCTATAAATTGTAAACGCTTTACCTTTTCTGGGTTCTACTGTAGTATTGACATCATTCTTATCCATAAATATAAATCGGCCACCTTCAAAATCTTTATTAAAATCATTTAAATATAGCAATGCTGTGTAATGAAACGATTCGTATGTTTCCTGAAATATATAATTTTGTTCTAATTCTCTCTCTCTCTCTCTCTCTCTCTCTCTCTCTCTCTATATATATATATATATATATATATATATATATATATAGAGTATATAAAACAAAACTTTCTAATTGTTAAAAAGAGCAATAACGATGTATAACAGACCTTATCGATATGTGGATGCCAGTATTCATCATGTATAGTTTTTGCTGGTTTATTAGTCATCCGCGAGAAAAAGGTAGGTTTGGTTAAATAAATCTTATTTATATCTACACCGAAATTATGCGCTACCGCATGTTGTATTTTTGTTTTCACTACTCTGTAAGTTAAGGAAGAATATAACATGTATTATACAATATTAAATTACTTATTCTTAATAAACAATCTCACAATCAGGTGAATATTTACATTTAACAAAACAATTTATTTAATAATTTGCATACATGTATATTCAGAAGTTACAAATTTAAAAGATAGAAATGTATTTATTTATCTATCATTTATCATAAGGGGATTTAAATAAATTTATATAATATATTATATAGTATTATAGGTGTTGTTCAATTTGAAAGAATGTTTTGCTCTAGATTTACTCCACAAAAGAAAAAATATTGACATATAAACAAAAATCATACTTATAAATTGCTGAATCTATACTGTTGAATATCTTCTTTGCTTCTGATAGTTTATAGATATTGATAAAACCTTGGCTCTTACTAAGAGCACCTGAATGAAGATCCAGAATACTCGCTCCACCATCAGATCCAGCCAAATCTATCCCACTTTTCGCTAGTTTCAGTAAAACATCTGCCTCTGTTGTCGAGACGAGTTTGTCAGTTACAACTCTGCCGCATTTTTCTGGTATACAGCCAGAGTATTTTTCTAACTCGTCTCTATAATCCATAGAGCAGTCAACGTTCTGTGTACGACTTACCAACACGTCTTTTTGCTTTGCCAAATATACTTCTTTACCCTGTCTGTTATTATACCAAACTATTAGCAAGACTCCAAGTATCAGAACACATCTAGACCATACTCTTTGATATGGAAAAGATACAGTAGGTCCATATTTCCTACAAGACATAAAATAAACTGTTAGTTGATACATGGATATTATTTCACTCTTACAAATTAGATGAGTTTTCAATGGGGTAGCAAAGAGAAAAAGCGGAGTATTTGCATTCTTTTATAATATAATAGTAATATTATAATAATAACATTCTTTCAAAATTTGAAAGCTATATCCTTATAATATAAATATCAATGACAATACAAGATATTTTGTTTAATTTTATACTCACAATTCAACGGGTTTGCTCGGTTTTTTCGCCTTGTTTTCCTCCTGTGTTATACTTTCTTTCTGCGCGCTTTTTTTCTTACTTCTCTTCACTTCTTGCGTCGTCATCGTGTATATTGGTATATATTATCACTATTGTTTATCTTTTAATTTTATGTTTAATCCAACTTTTCACAGTTTGTACACATGTCAACTAATGTCAACTAGAAAAGTGTCAAACTCATGGTTACTTACTCGTCAACAATGAATCCAATGTTACGATTTCCTTACTGCTTGCGTTTTATTGCCTTACGTTTTTGTATGTGCCATGGACTTACAATAAAAACACACAAATGAAATAGCAGCTTTAAGTCTAATCTACATTGGTTGCAAGCGTTATAGCGTCATAAGACTTTAAAATTAACGCATCGGATTGGTTGATGCTTATGATATGACCAATGTAGATTAGGCTTTAGACTAAAAATACTAGAGACTTTTGTAGACTCTTAAAAGTGGAGGAAATTTTTCGATATGACTTTTGGTAATCCTGCCCTTCGCCTTCAGAGAGTTCAGACATCAGAGATTCGGACACACATGTGATTGCGTGTAATGTAATACAACGCATATATTCTGAAATCCGAATGTTGCGTTATTATTCTCTTCGTATCGTCACTCGTCTTTGTGAACTATTGTATTCGTGAAAAGTTATGCAAACGATGTAATTCACATCATGCTGTTATGTTTTCTTTATCATTATCAATAATAAACATGCTATCCTTTTTCCGAAAGTTATCAATTGGCGGAAAGATAAAGGATGGTATACTGCCAGGGACAATCATGGGAACGGCAGAGGATCTATTGACGGCGAAGAATCAAACATTAAAGACGGATATCGAGTTAAAAGAAACCGTTTATGGCAAGTTTTGCGCTCTATTTGTGTCTTGTAACATGCGACCTTTTGGATATTGTCCGATATCATTGAGATGGTGCGATATTGCAAATGACTTGTCCCTTATATACGCTTATTAAAACACTGAAATTTTTCAGGCAAATTCTATCAATTTATATTTATTTAGCAATTCTTATTACTTTTCAGATTTATTAAGGACAATCAAAGATCCTGAAAAACCACAAACTTTGGAGCAATTGGATGTTGTCTATGAAGATTGTATCAAAGTTTGCCACAGTACCCCAGGAGGAGTTTCTGTCATTCGTGTGGAATTTAATCCTACAGTACCTCACTGTTCTTTGGCAACCTTAATAGGATTGTGCATCCGCGTTAAATTGGAACGTCAATTATCAGCATCATTTAAATTAGACATCTATATTAAAAAAGGTGCACATTCCACTGAACAAGAAAGTACGTGTACTGCCCCTTAAATCTTAGTTTCAGTTTTCAATGTATAGTGTGTTTCTAATTATATATGCGTTCAATTGCAGTTAATAAACAAATTAATGATAAGGAACGTATAGCGGCTGCAATGGAAAATCCAAACTTACGGGAATTGGTGGAGAAATGCATTCTAGAAGAGGATTATTAGTGTTTTGCGATAAAGCATATGCTACATCAGATATTTTTTCGAAATGCAATTTTAATCTAATTTATAATAATCATGTAAATAAATAATGTATTTTGTTTATATTGATTGGCGTATAATTAAGTCCATCTCATCTCGCGTATAAACGCACAGTAAAATTATTTCAATAGAGATATTACAATCATTATTTTACAAATCAAATTTTTGTAACTTATAATGATAATTGTAATCTTGCATTTTAGAGATGCATGAATGTATACCTATCTAGTCATATAGACACCCCTCTCGAAATATTTAATTATACATTTTATATGTCGTCGATGCGTAACACAAATTTTGTCGATAAATATATATATATAAACAGCGATTAAATCAATAGAACGAAAAAGTTTAATTATTTCATTGTGATAATATTTTTTCCAATTTTTCTTTTACAAAAATAAATATCGTTGGCTACGTTCAGTAGAATGTTTTGCAATTGTTGTAAATTTTTTTCGCGCTAATTGGTTCTAAAAGTAATAATCTAATCAGTGAAGAAAACTTCTAACAGTTGTAATAGGCAGAACAAACAAGTTCTGCTAAACATGGCATTTGTTTTTATTTTCTTTATCGAATTATATACAATAGCTAATGAATGATACAAATAAAGAATTAAAAAATGTAAAATAATATTTTTAAATATATTTAAGATGTATTTTATTTTACAAATATAATCTCTTCAAGAAAGAAGATACAATTTTAATTTTATATAAGATGGTTTTTAAACACGCTGTGAGTACTTTCAAATTCTACTCCGATATTTCAAATTACCGGAGA
>NW_017259202.1:563410-566162 GCF_001594045.1 Atta colombica
CGCGGAACATTACGTGATTTATACAGCGCGTTGCGCACAATATACGATAGTGATCAAAGCTATCGTACGAGCATCAGTGTTTCTACGTCATTTCTACCCCGTTTCTGTGATGACTATACCGGATCACATTCACATCGCATGGCGTCAGTCGTCAGCAGTCGTCAGTCGAGTATCGAGTCGAGTCTCGAGCAGCCTCGAGCCTCGAGCTGCGAGCAACGTGTTGCAAGTGCCTTTTTTACTTGTATTATTAATCCATGTTTCTAAAAGAAAATATTTTCGAATATCTTAAAAAATAAGTGATCTATTTGGAGAGTGAACCAGTTTTGATTTGCAAGATACAAAAATAAAGTTAAAGTTAAAAAATTTCTTCCGTAAGAATCTATTAATTATTATTGTTAAAAATATATAAAAGTTTGTAATTAAATTTGAAACTTTAAATTTGTATTTATAGTTACATTTTCGAATTATTTTTCTTTTTATCTTCTAAATTAATTAACAAATTTTTTAATTGTACATTTTTATAAATCTACGTTTTAATAACATCGTATAAAAAAGGGAATGTCATTGTTTAAAAATATAATTCACACACACACACACACACACACACACACACACACACACACACACACATACGTATATATGTACAAACATAATTAAATTTTTTAAATTTAAATTTAAAAGATTATAACTAAATTTTTCTTTAAAATAAAATATAAATACATACACATATATGTAAACTTTTTTTAGCCAAGTCAAATATACAACGTTATAAATCAATCGTGTGATGAAGATGGGCTACAATTTGTCTTTCTCAATTCTTATCGTCCTATTATTCAAGTTTTTTACGCATGGTTTACCAATAGAAGAGGAACTTTACGGTATAAAATATGTAAATATTTTAAATATATTAAGTGACTAGGAATGAATTAATAAGAGTATTTTAAACATTTCTATTTGAAACATTTTTTTTTTTCATAGTTCTCCAAGAAACTGCATCTAAGATTTTTTTGTACGCGTGATAACTATATAATATATAAAAATTATAATATATAAAAATTTCTTGTATCATTATGTTATTATCTATCGTTGTAATTACAAGTAAAATACGATAAAAACAACTCATGCGAGGGTTAACAGATCAATTTGATAATTGCGTTTTAATGCATTACAGAAAGACCTATGAATAAGTCAATTAAATTGACGCGATCTTTGCAAAATATATTGATCTGCTTACGAAGCTATGACTAGATAAACGTCACAGAATGGAGTTCGAGGTGAATCGTTATCACATTTAAACGCTTATTTATTATTTATTATTATTAATTCATTCACTATTATGAAAATAATATGATTCATTCCTAGCATTATGACGTATACCTACTTTCCAATAATATTAATATGCGTAATATTGAAATTGAATGTGTTTACGTTCAGTATTAACAGTTCTTCTTTGCTTTTTAAAATTTATATGTTAGAGATATTATCCATAATTTGATTTTAATTTCGATAACTGTTTCTATAAGTTATTTTTTTTCGAAAAAATAGAGAGTAAGCTTCTAAATCAACATTATATATTTTTATAATTAAATCTTACATTAGAGTTCAAATTGATATATCAATAAAAAAAATATAATTTTAATATTTGTTCGTTTTCCTGAAACTCAATTTACGAAACTATTTTCTTTGTTTACAATTGTTGGGAAATTATTAATGCCTGGATATTAAATTTTTATAATTATAGTTTTTCCTCACTGTTTTTTCTCCGCGACTATCAAATACTGTAAGACTTTTACCACTACCGGTATTGCAAAGTGACGCAATATACATACGTGATTAATTTAAATGAAAAATCGACAAAAGTCGTTGCATATCCGTAATTTTCCACGTTATTAATGATCTATTGCTTCTTTATGTAAGAAAGACGTTTTCATTAAATATAAGTATGATGAAATTTGTTCACAATCTAGAAAGATAAAAATATTTTTTATTAAAGATAAAATTTATATATTTCATAGAAAAAAACAATTAATTTTTGTGTATACTTTAAAGCCTTCCAATATATACAATCGCTCAAAAGTTTCAATACGTCTTATGTATTATTGCTCTAACAATTTCATGTATTTTTCATGTATAAAATATAAAATTATAATACAATTGGTCATGAAAGTAAAAGTGAATTGCCGAAAAATAATTATAAACGGAAATTGTAAGTATTTGTAGTTGTTTTCTCAAGTAAATGAATATCATGTATATCGATTGAAAAAAAATATCAATTTCAAATTTTGCGCTAAACATCGACAAAACATTTTAATATTGTGATTTATAATGAGAAAATAAAAACAATACACGTAGTCTTATAGAAATTAAGTGCTAGATTAAACATAAATCTTTAATTAAGGTATTTAAAAAAATTTATCGATCATAGAATATCAAGAGTCTGCTTTCTGTTATTAAAAGGAAATTAAGCTCGAATTAAAATCTGAAAAGAAATAAGTTCTCTTTTTCTAATTTTAGTTGAAGTATGTAATAAATTTAAATGGAGAACGTTCTGAAACTTTTAAGCGATAGTATATAATTTTATAATTTTCCCGGAATATATAAAATTTAAATATGAATGAACTTGTTTAAGTTAAATAATTTTCGATGAAAGTTTAAGTTAAAAGTGATAAAAAAGAAATTAATATTTCTATATAATAAGAGAGAGAGAGAGAGAGAGAGAGAGAGAGAGAGAGAGAGAGAGAGAGAGAGAGAG
>NW_017259202.1:566262-579423 GCF_001594045.1 Atta colombica
AATATTTTCTTTTAACCTTCTAGTTGTTGAAGATGTATGATTGTATGCACATTGTGTTGCGCAAATAAATACTATCATTAAAAAATAGTATGTAAGTGTAATCTCATGAGAAAAAAATGATTGTCAGTCTCATGTAAATGCAGTCTCGAGTAAAAATGCGGGCGTGCATAAGATTAATTTTAACGAGTTGGTCTTTTCCTTTATGGGCTTCCCCTGCGATTCTTTCGAAATAACATCAACAAAATATAATCTGAAATGGAAATAATCTCGTTTTATTTGATACAGAAGGCAGTTACTGCAGAACAGAAAATGGCGAAAAGGGAGTATGCAGAAAGATATACGAATGTCCATCCAGATTGCAAGAGGTGAAGGAGGGTAGAAGAAACTCGGATTCGAAAGGTCGTTGCGGTTTCGAGGATTTCATCGAAATCGTTTGTTGTCAATTCAATATTACAGATAAGATAGGACTTCGACCAGCAGAGATAGGTATAATATCACGAAATGTTGTTATTTGTTTCTTTAAAATATGCGTTTCATATTAATCCAAAAGTTGAAGAATGCGATAATTTTTTAGAGTAAACTTCGTGTTGATTGAAAAAAATTACGCGTTATAATTATTTTTTTTTAATTTCATCAAAATTAATTCATTTCTTATTTTTTCGTAACGTGTATCGCGCTCAATTTCTACATTTAGGATAGGTTCCCACAAAGTAAAATCTATTATCTGGATTTACAAATTACTGTGTTATTCAATCGTGAGATATCTTTTTAGTTCGAAAAAATTAAGCAAAGATGAGAAAATCGATTGACGAATGATTACATTCCGCATCTGAAAGATACGACGCTGTTGATTAAACATTCTTTTTTTTTCAGAAACAGGTTTTTCAGGCAGCAATAATTTTTTGACAACAGTCTCTTATTTTCTTCCTTCCTATTTCTTTCAAAAAACGCGACATATCTATGCTTAATGTATTTTGTAACTTATACTTACGTAGCAATAACGTATTATAATTTTAAGATGTGTTTCATGTCAAAACATTTGCATCCATTCAAATGTCAGCACGACGAAATTATTGAGGTTTATCGTCTTTCATCATTGTTTTAATATACTTACGTTGTTAACACATGCATGTGTGCAAATTGCATTATTTCCGAGAATCTCGGAAACGTTTAAATAACAAATGACCTTGAGATGGAGACGCGCACGATGACGTAATAATCTTGACTTTACAGTGACGATTACGACGCGGATCCATAAATCAGGACTAGTCGGTTTACACGTTAACCAGTCGATTATGTTCTTTAGAATCCAAAAGATTTTTAACGCGCGTCGTCGCATCTGGATTTTTAGCATGTCGTGAATATGAGAACGAGATCGAGACTAACAGTAAAGAGAAGAGAGACACGGCTGAGGTGCAGTTCAACATATTCGGCGGTTCTCAAACCGAGCGCGGGGAATTCCCGTACATGGTCGCCTTGGGATACGAGAATGAAGACAAGGACGATGACAATTCGGAAGCTATCAAATACAACTGTGGTGGCACGTTAATTTCCTCGCAATACGTACTGACCGCTGCTCACTGCGTCAGTAATATACAGGAGAAAGTACCGGTAGAGGTAAGTAAGCGAGCTTCAAGTTCAAGGTTGTCGTGATTCACTGACCATCCAAATATTTGCGTCGGATCGATTCGGGCAAAAGTGATCTTTTATATCTTATATGAAAAAAAAAGAAAAACCTAGAAGAGGGAAAGACTAGATTCGCATAAAATATTTTAATCGTGCGAACAGATGTTTCAATTTTCGTCTAAAAGTGTATAAGTAAATAGCAGAGTTGGATAGTAACTAATTAAAACGTTAAAAGTTAAAAAAAAGTTAAAAAGTTAATAACTTTTAATTTAACTTAGTTAATTTTAAATGCATTAAATTTTAACTTAACTAAGTTACTTTTAAACGTTGATTTTTTTTTTAAGTTAAAAAATTAAAAAATAAAAATAAAATTTTTATCTTTTAAATATCTTAGAAAAATAATAAGATATAATAAGATTAAGGGCGTATATTTGTAATCTGTTCATATTTAAGACCATTTTAAGTAATTTCTTAAGATACTGCTACAGCTCTCTGATTTATGCGGTTATGCTTTATGCCATAAGCCTTAGTCCGGATCAACAATAGGTGTTTTAAGCCTTAAGCCTTAAGTCATAAGAAATTGATTAATTACAATCAAATATTCTTCTCGCATTCGATTGTAGTTTGGTCAATTTCTTATGGCTTAAAACTTATTAAAAAATAATGGCTTAAAACTTATAAAAAAGTAATTGATCTTGTATCTTCTCTGCTGCTTCTCTGTGCTGGCTATTTTTTTTAAAGTTATATAACTTATATAGTTATATCGTTACGTGTTTTATATACTTATATCGCATATGAATACAAAAATTAAAAATTTAATTTACTTAATAATCTATATTGTAGTTATTGAATCTCATTTTAAGAAAAATTAGGACATTTTGATCTAAAAAATAATTTTTTTTGAAATTAACCACATTTTTTACTTAAGTTGATTCAATATTGACTTAACTTACGTTAAGTTAATTTTTTATTCCTTCAACTTTTAATTTAACTTTATTAATTTTGTAAAGCCATTAACTTTAACTTTATTCAGTTAAAAAAAACATTAACTTACTCAATCTTGATAAATAGTAACAAACTATCGCATAAATATTACAGATACTAGATGTTCTACAAATAAAGAAACAAATTTTTCATTTAACATTCCATTTTCCTTCGATCGATTTTATTAACAAAATAAACAATGACATTTTCTTCAAATCAAATCAGATTTTACCGATTCGTTTAAGGATTATAAACCTTCTTTGCTTCTACAGGTGAGAGTCGGCAGCGAAGATCTAAAGAGCGTTGGGGATGCGCAACGAATTCCCATAAGCAACGTAATACCGCATCCGCAATACAAGCGTAGCGTGAATTACAACGATGTGGCTATTCTAAAATTAAGTACGCCTGTACGTATGGAGAATAACGTACGGCCGATCTGTATCCAAACGAAATCTTTAGATTCCATGAATGTACAATCGAACGTAACATTTATTGTGATTGGTTGGGGTGCTACCAGCTTCGACGAGGATGGCAGTACCAAATTAATGAAGACACCAGGTCTCAGGTGAGAATACAAGCATAATACGTAACATTTATTAGTAATAACTCTCTAGAGAATATTTTCAAACGTATGTTTACTGAAACTTTTTTTTATTAAATATCAAATTTCTTATTTAACTCTTAAGTTAATCTTTATGATGTTATCTGACAAGTAGCATTATTACATAAAACATGAAATCATCTTTCGTTAAAATTATAATTTATCGATTAGAAAAATCTGTATAACACAGCCAAAGTTAGTTAACATAATTTAATGGGTGACAAAATATATTCTTGCATATTTGTTATACTGGATTAAAAAACTATTCAGCATTTATCTGGAGACACAGTAATGTACTAAGACAAGCGCAATATTATACATACTATACTGAGTAAAATAGTTTATTGGACACAAGTCAGAAATTTAACTGTTTCTACAAAATTGTTTGTACCTGAAAAACGATTGAGCTTTCCTATGTTTACTTAAGCTTCTTTACTCAGTATAATATGTACCATATAAATACTAAAGGGTTTTTTTTTTTAAACTCATCTTTAAATAATGAGACAATGATGTATTATTCTATGTACACACACACACACACACACACACACACACACACACACACACACACACACACACACACACACACACAGAGATTAAAATTATATATAGATTTAAATTATACTCCAATTTCTAGTCTCGTAGACAAAGAATCATGCGCCAAAAAGTTTAACGATTTCGGCAAATTACCCCGTGGTTTGGACGATAATATGCTGTGCGTATTGGATACTAACGTTACAAGAAGGTCGGACGCTTGTCACGGAGATAGTGGCGGCCCTTTATTGATGTTCATTGGATCTAGTCACAGCATTGTGGGAATCACGGCTTTTGGGCAAAGTTGCGGAGGATCTATACCGGGAGTTTACACAGCGGTATATTCCTTCTTGGAATGGATTGAAAATCAAGTCTGGCCAGAAATGATCAACAAACGGTAGATGGATCGCTTTTCGTTTCGACTCTGTGTTCAATGACTCAACTACTCAGCACAACGTGACGCAATTTAAATACTTTAAAGCGACTTGTGGTGTTACTATGTATAGTCATTACGATAATCTAGTCTGAGGCTACGGTCCGCTTGATGCTACGAATGTTTCGAAGCATTTTCTTTATTGGTGAATTAATAAAAATTCTTTCTTCCGATTGGTCAATTAAATACTTCAAAGCATTTGTAGCACCATTTGTAGATCGCACCCTGAGCTATTCGCGTACTCAGTCTATGCAGCATTTACTCTTTCAATTCCTATCTTACAATGTGCTTTTGTAAATTTTATACTTTTATACATATAATTCATGCTTTTGAATAATATATATCATTCTGAATGTATACGTGCTTCAATAAACATGAATATTCAGCTTGTTTTCCTTTCCCTTTTATTTTAGAAAGTAACTTCTCTGTAAAAACAAATTGGCAATGTTCAAACTGTTCAGTTGAAAAGCGTTGAGGATAACAAACTTTTCTTGTAAATGGAAAAATGGCTGACAAAAAAGATGAAGAGAAGAAAGAAGACGATGAGCGTATTGAGTTCCTTTATAAATATTTGGTGCTTTCAAGAAAAATTAAACTCGACAAATGGATAAAGATGATAACAAACGAGGAATACAAGGTGTAATATTTTCTTCTAAATCTTAACCTTATTCGACGAGAACTAAATTAAATTTTTATGTAACACACTGTTGTCTTATGCTGTGTTTATTTTAAATATATCGTTTTTCTTATTATCTGTCTCTTTCTTACACACACACATATATATATATATATATATATACATAATTTATTTTATTAATCATACATATGAAAGAAATGCAATATTTAAATTATATGAAAAATGTCTAAAGATCTTTTTCATTCAAATTCGAAAAAATTGAAGGATTTTTTTATTTCCGCGTGAAAACAATCCCAAATAAAATTTTTTTTAGACAAATAAATTATTCAATAGATATCTTATTTATATTACGAAAATATCAGGAGACGATTATGAAATTCTTCGATACACCATCGGAAATGATTTTAATAATACAAGTAAACTTAGTCGGTATGTTAGTGCCGTTTCTCGAGATACCAGCGACAGGTCAGATAAAGACAACGTATTTTATAAAAAAGAATCCTGTTGAGATCACAAAAGAAAATTACAGGAGCATCATTATACCCGGAGACATGGCTTCGAAACCTATCGAAGAACTATCCGTCTTGGTTGAAGAGGTAGGTGTGACGATTGCACACTCAAATTAAGTATTATTCGCGCCTATTACAAAAAAAAAACTGAGCTTTATGTAAATGTTTCTACCTAGGCTTATGTACCGATATTGTCGAATCCGAAGAATCACAAAGGTTGGCCTCGTGTTATCGGTGAGGACATGAAAAAACACGTTTACGATCTTCGCAACTTGATATGCCAGGTATGAGTAGCTTTAACTCTTAGCCCACAAGATAAAATAGCTAAACAGGTAAATAGGAACAGGTTTATTAATATCTTAATATAAATATGTTCTTCATTTCTTTTGTCTTAATAAATTTTCCACTAAAAAATATTTTTCAAAAATTTCATGATATTGTGAGATGTGATTTGAATTTCGAAATGAGGCAAAAATATGTTTAGTCATTCGTAATATCGACAAAAGATGCTTTCAGGTCAAAGGTAAGATGATAGGACAAACTTTATTACCAATGCCAATGGGTATCGAGCAGATATTTGAAGCGGAATGGAAAGCGCAGCAGAGTGAAGGTGTCGAAGTCGATCTTCCTTTAAAAGCCAATATAGAAATTATCGTAACCAAATGGTGCTCGCAAATCGGTGATACGCTAAACGAAGAAAGCCCAAGAAATGATAAACATTTATTACCAAGCGCGGGTATTGCAGTATTTAAACAGCAAAATTAGAAACAAATTTTTTTGACTAAACATTGTTCTAAACATTGTACAAATTTTTTTTCACATATGTTAATTATTAAAATATAATATAATTTACATATATTTTTATATACACATGACACATAAAAGAATATATAGTAAGAATATATTTTTTATTTTCCTGAATCAATAATTACCAATCAAATTTAATTGAAAGAAATTGAATTAAGAATTAAAGAATGTTAATCATCAATAATACACTTGTAGAAATCGATTTCTGGTGTCAACGACTTGTAAACGTCGAATCTATTCATAGTCAAATGAAGGATCTACGAGTGAAAAAGATGGCATCTATTCTAGAATTAACTAAGAGCCCCTATTCGCCGCGTTTCAAGGCTCTGTTGAAGGACGTTATCGGTGGTTAGATCTTGCTAGCGTTAATAGAAAGATATACTACAAAGAGTATTAATTAATTATATCGATTAGGCATTCTGTTTTCTTTTAACTGTAATAACTCATTCTAATGAGTTATTCCGAATAAGATTTTATTCATTAATTTTCAAATAAGCTCAACATCAAAATTGTATAATATTCATAAGAATTTTTATCTTAAGCGGTAATCGAAGCACGCGATGTATGCGCCTACTTAAAAGCATTGGAACCTCACTTCGAAGATATACAAAATACCGAATTTAAAGATGTACAGCAGAAATTGAAACCACTGCTGCATTGTATATGCCTGATATGGTCACATTCAAAATATTATTGTATTCCAACGCGAATAGTTACGCTATTATCCGAAATATCTAATCTGCTAATTACCGAGGTATGTAAGAAAAAAATAAGTATTTATATATCGAAATACTCGAGAAGTCAAAATGTTCTCTGCATGACAAATAAAAAATAATTTATATTTTTCAAGAAAATATGAGTTAATAAATATCTTAATCATCTTCATTTTGAAACAAAGAAGATGAAATTTTCTGTTGTAATGTGATTTTTTTAAAATTTTAAATTAAGTCTCCTTAATATTTTTTAAGTCATTAATGTCCAAATGTTCTGCGCTTTTAAATACGATGTTGAGTATTAATGAGAAAACATATCTATTTCTCTTCTAACAAAACGCAAAAATGTCTGTTATGTCACTAACTAAAAACTTCGCAGGCTACCAAATACTTGGATCAGAGTACTTTATTCACTGGCGATATTGACGATAGTCTAAAACGTTTAATGCATGTGATAAACATTTTAACTTATTATACAGAAATGTATGAAATATTTCGAAGTAAATTGGATAATTACTTTAAATATTCGACCGAATTAATTCCATGGAATTTTGATGATGAATTGGTGCTTGGAAGAATAATAAATTTTCAAAAACGTTTGGAAGAAATCAAAGTCCGTAATTTATTTTTAAAATAAGTATTAAGCTTTCCATAATTGGATTCGCGCATTAATTAACAATATGATTATTATTTCTAACATAAAATCATTTAAATAATTCTATAAATAATCATTTATTATGTATTATTTGCCAGATGTTATTTAAAACAGCTCAAGAATATTTTAAACTAGAAAAGATGGAATTAGCGAGTTTAAGAAAGAAAACGTTATGTTCTAAAATATATGACATTCATGAAAAATTTATTAAACTCTACAATGAATTTGCCGAATTAGAATATGATATTTTGATGCCAGAAGAAATACAATTCACAGATCATGTTATTTCTTTTTTAGCAAAAGTAAGCACAATAATCGTGCATTATAATAGATATATACATTATAGATATATACATTATTTCTAACAAAGTATAATAAAATTAATAAAGTATAATAAAATTACCACGGTAATGTAAAAAATTATTGATTCTTTTACCGTAGGTGGAAGAGTTTGACAGACAGCTAGCAAATATATTCGATCAAGCATTTTCTGAATGTCATAATACTGAAATCATGTTTAAGATAATATGGATTCTAGGCTCGATGGCCAACAGGCCAATCATTATGGCACAATTATGGCACAATTACGAAAGATTGCTTCAAAGAATTCATGACCATTTTGATGACATTAAAGTGCTCTGCAATATTAATACTTAATAAGCATAATATAAGTTGTAAAGATAGATAATGGATACAGACTCCGTTTAATTTTTCCAGGTCATATTTGATAGCATCTTCGAAAATTACAAGGAGGACGAATGGATTGAAACCGATCAGTATTTCCCGCATGTCGCTGGTGCATTATGTATATTGACGCAGTTGCGACAACGAATAGACTATCCGATGCAATGTATGAAATTAATCGATCATCCTTTGATAAATCTTAGAAAAGCACGTGAAACTAAACCAAAATACGATCAAATGCAGGTAATATCTCACAAAATCCTAGAAAAAAAAAACGGTGAACTTAATCATCATTTGACCTAGACTAGGTATGTTCTTAGATAGTAAATGTAAGAATCTATTATGAATATCGGATTTTTCAATGTCTTTATTTGCTTATATTCACTTTATATAATGTATCATAATAGTTATCGTAATATTTAATTAAATTTTTATAAAATATAAGACATCAAATATCGCTTGTCACTCTGCTTATGATTATTGTTAGCTACTTATTTATGATATAACGCGTCTGTACAAAAAGTAATCATCTGATTGTAAAATAAATCTAATCTATCTAATCTATCTATCAAATGTATTCGACTCAATACTCAAATCGACTCGATAATAAAAGTATAATAATATATCGTATTTTCATAAGTCACTCATGGACGCGATGGAGCACAAAATATTCACGAATTGGGCCAACAAGATAGTCGATACAAGCGACTTTCATTTATCGAAAAGCTTATTAATAGTACACGAGAATAAGCTACTCGATTTAAACTTTGATCCGGAACTAACTGCTCTACTGCGAGAAATTCGCTATATGATCACTATGAAGAGGACAGATTTACCCGAGGAAGCGATCCAATTATATTATAGATCGCAATATTTTTTTGAGAGTACCTACAATCTCAATTTACTCATACAATGGTAAGTAAACATATTATTAACTGATGAGAAATAATTCTATTTATATACATTGTTCAAATGATAGGTACAATTGGATAAGAAATTACAGTTTGCCTGTGGAGTTTGAATTATTGGAGCACGAAATTGAAAACGTGGACAAATTAATTGACACTGGCCAGAAAAATTATAATTGGAATTCCCCAGGTGAAATTTTTAATCGTGACAATTTATATATTATGTATACAAACATTTAGATGTTATTCATACAAATAATAAACTAAAAGTAACAACACACCTAAATAAATTTTTTAAATCTTTATAACTTGGAATCATGGTTGTAACATCTTCAAATAATTTTTTGTCTTGCTTCATCAAAAAGATAATCTATAAAGCAAGACAAAGGAGGAGAGAATCAAATGATTAGACAAATAAAATCAACTCTATAACAATTTTCACAGTAACAACATAAAATGTCATCGAGGATTTGTTTCACAGAAGTGCCAGAGTACATAAGTAATTTGCTGGATCTAATACGAAAGTTACATTTGCGGATCTTTTATGCTCAAGAAAACATCAACATGTTGTTGCGAATGATTTACACATGGGCGATGTCGCCGATATTAGAGCGCAAGGATTTTAAAGATGAGAATTTGCTCGCTGTGGGTGAACGTAACGAGAATTTCCAAAAGAGATATGACCAGATCAAGCAAGCCAGTACAGAACTAAATCGAATCTTGGATGAAAATTATAAACTTTTCTTCAATTTACTGCCCGATTCAGCGTACGAGAAAGATGAAATTGAATTGAGTAACTTTTATTCACTTCTTTTCTTCAAAGGCTTCTTTTAATTTTTTTTACATAACGAATTTATAAGACAACTTTTTAGATTTTAAATTAATTTGATCGAAATATCAAATTATAATATATTAGTCACAGACATGCAAATAGATGCGAAAAAACAAGAATTTGAAGAACTTGAAGAATTTGGAGAATTCGAAGAAAGAACAGATGTAGAGGAATTGCGGACTTTACCGAGCGGATTGAGGTATGCATCAAATTAGAGTTTTTTTTTTAATTTATTGTAAAATACGCTTTTATCATTATAATCAGAATGGATGAAGAGAAAGAAAGAATAATTGTGCGCGATGCTGTGGAACAAAAAGTCGGCAAAGAGGAACGAATGAAAGCAGTAGCTGAAATAACACTAACAAACGAGGAAATCGCTCAGAATATGCCCAAATGGAAGCCTTATCTCGTTTACGTCGACAATTTGATATCGAAAGCCTTAATCCAAGCTGCTTCTACTAGGTATTGAGTTTCATCAAACATTATTAAAGTTCATATTATTTTCTGCTAATCGATTAAAGTAACGTATAAAGACTAAAAGTTAAAGATTAGCATGCTCTTAAAAATCTTCCTAAATATTACTAATTAATAATGAAATTGTTTTTCACGCGGTATCTGCACCGTAGCATATGCTATCTGCTCGATGAAACCGATCCGGAAAGTAACGTATCACCTCTTTTCGAGATTCACCTGTCGCTCGAGATACCCCATATTGTCTTTCGTCCTGGGGTAGATCTGGATGATCCTGAGAGTTTCTATACATTTTACGAGGGTTTGCTGCTTGACATTATGAGAATGGGAACTTTGATACCACGCGTAGATCCTAACATTGCAACGGAACGGGAGCATTATGGAGTACGTCGTTGTATATAGGGTGATCAATAATAGGCGCATTTATTGTATATACATCATACTTTGTTAAAAGTAAAATAATCTTTTCTTAATTGTTTGTGTCAAAACGATTAATTAAAAAGGAATTTAGTGAAAGATTTTGTTTAGTGAAAAATTTAAGAAGGAATTAGTGAACTGCGCTGTAAGAATGAGAATATATATAACAAAAGCAGCTAATTCTTCAGCTAATTTATGGATTCCAGTATTTAAAGTTTTATCTTTTTTTCATAATTGTTCACACATATGTACGTACATACGCACACACATATGATATTATAATTCTTCCATTATTAATCGCTATATAATATTTTAAGACTGATTTAGCAGAAGAAGAAAATATCGTTTTCATGCTCGAAGAAACGTGTAATCGAATCAAGTTAGGTTTGGTGCAAGCACAGGAATATATCATTGTAAGATTTTCAAGCAATTATATGGTCTTCTTATTTTTAATCTTAATCATGTATAAATATATTTTGTTTGTTTTTTTTCATATATCTATGAAAGCAATAACTTAATAACGTGAATGTGATGCAATAGAACTTTCACTTTTCCAAATCAAGAAAAATAATAATCATAGAAAAATAAGGATTCTGATAGCAAACTTCAGAATAAGAGAGCAATCACTTTTTTAACAATATAAACTTCATTTATTTAAGAGAAATAACTGATATCTACATAATTCATGACTTATTTATTTTATTTTGCTCCACGAAAAAAAAAACCAATATTTCTTGTATTGCAGATTTTTGAACCATTTTCCTGGTTATGGCTTGACGATAGACAACAATATTTAAACTTGTTTTTACGTTTTGGTCGCGCACTCACGGACGAAGAAAAAAATATAGTAATGCAAGAGAATTTATCGGAATATTTAAAAGAGAAAAAGCCAGGATTGGCTGATTTCAAAAGAGAAATTGACTACTTTATGGAACTTTATAAAAAATGCGACGAGTTTGAGAATGAAAAAGTTTTCTTACGTTGGCTGCAGCTAGATCTAAGAGCCTTCAAACAAGCTTTACTGAACACAATCTGCAAGTGGACTAATTTATTCAAGACACATCTGACTGATCACGTCAACAACGAGTACGTATTCATTATAATGTACATATCTATGTAATCATAGGTGCCTTATATTTCTTTTTAAATCTTATCAATTAATTAATATTGCATATATATTAATATATTCAATTTTCATTACACTGTATGTTACAGACTCAGAAATCTTAGCGAATTCTTGACAAAAGCTTTAAAGAAATTTACTCAGCCAATCGCACCAGATGATTATGAGGACTTGTTGAACACTATATATTATTTAAAGGAGGTACGAGATCGACAATACCAAATTGACGATATGTGGGAACCTATCAAGGTAATAAAAATAGAAAATATAAATAATAGAAAGTAGTGTAATTCTGTTTAATTTTTAATGACCATCTTACTCGTAACAATTTATATAAAATGAAACATCTAGTAACAATTAGTTTATTCGATTACAGGCGACTATAGATCTTCTTAAACAATACCAAGTGAAATTCAGTGAAGAAACTTATAACTGGTTGACAGAATTACCGGAGCAATGGGCAACGGTCAAAAAATGGGCAGCGCAAGTGAAACAGCTTGTGAATCCTTTGATGGCATATCAAATTGACTTATTGAAGAAACGTCTCAATTATTATGATTTTAGACAACAGCAGTGTCTAGCGCGTTTTCGCGAGAACATCGTGTTCAAGTAAAGCAATCGCAACATTTATTTGAATAAAAAAAAATAAAGTCATTAAAAATGATATACGAAGAGCTATGTCTTCTTTAAGAACATGTTTAAGTTTACCTACACAGATTTTCAATTACTTAACTATTTGAATACAATTTATGTTTCAATAATCAATTACAAACAATCAATAGTTTCGACTGTACGAATGTGTATGAGAAATTGGACAAGATAAATGAAGAAATTCTACGATTCGAAGAGGAATTAAAAACATTACATGATCAAACGAATATATTTGAACAACAGATGGCAGAATTTAAACAAATCAAGTTTGCTAGAAGAGACTTAAAGCTTCTGAAGAATCTTTGGGATTATGTTAATATTATTACGTCGAATCTAGACGAATGGAAGACAACATTTTGGAAAAAAATAGATGTTGAAGGAATGGAACAAGAGTGTAAAAAATTTATTCGAGAGTTGAGACGTAAGTTTTGCATTAAATATTAATAATTGATGCATTCAATAATATCAATTTTTTAGAAATTCATAAAATCGAAATGTCATATATCTTTTCAATATTTAAATATACATATTTTGAGATTTATCAAATATATTACAAAAATATTGTATATATATATA
>NW_017259202.1:579523-579758 GCF_001594045.1 Atta colombica
CTGAAAAATATGATAACATCATTACGAGCAGTTTTAGAATTACAAAATCCTGCCATCAAGGACAGACATTGGCAAGAACTTATGATTAAAACCCGGGTGCGTAAATAATACTATTTACCTAAAAACAATACCTCAAAATATTTATTTCATAAATTCATCAAACATTAAAAAATGATATGTACATAATATATGATATTATAAATGTGTGTGTGTGTGTGTGTGTGTGTGTGTGTGT
>NW_017259202.1:579858-585298 GCF_001594045.1 Atta colombica
CGTGCGTGCGTGCGTGCGTGCGTGCGTGCGTGCGTGCGTGCGTGCGTGCGCGCGTGTGTTTTGTTAGGGATTTAATTTTATTAGTAGTGAACTAAAGATCTATACAATAATAAAAAATAATTTCTATTTCAAACTAATTTATCAATTGATTTAAACATTAGCAATTCTAATTAAAATCATCCTACAGGTGAAATTTACTATGGATGATAAAACTACTTTAGAAGATTTATTGAAATTAGAGCTTCACAAATTTGAGAAGGAAGTTAAGGATATGGTAGATAAGGCAGTTAAAGAAATGAGCATGGAGAAAGTCTTAAAAGAGTTGCACAACACATGGGATACTCTTGAGTTTGGTAAAGAGACACATGAACGCACTAAACTTAGCGTCTTAAATATAAGCGAAGAAGCAATTGAGATGTTGGAAGAAAATCAAGTATGTGCCTTATCTGGATTTCTAATTCAACTAAAGACAGAAAAGATTATTATCGTAGGTACAATTGCAAAACATGTTGGAGTCAAAATATGTTGCCTATTTCCTCGATGAAGTGACAAATTGGCAACAAAAGCTTAACAATGCCGATGCCACGATCAATGCCTGGTTTCGAGTCCAACGAGCTTGGATGCACCTCGAGAGCATTTTCATTGGATCAGAAGACATAAGAAGTCAATTGCCGGAAGAAACGAAACGTTTCGAGAAGATAGACAAGGATTTTAAAGTAATTATAATTTTAATAATTTATATTATTACATTTTATGATTACATTAATTGGACATTTTCTATCAAGGATTTATTGAAAGAAATGGTGAGCAATCTAAATATAATAAAATCAACGAATAAACCGAAGCTTTTGGATCGGCTCGAGCAATTGGAGATACAATTAAATATTTGCGAGAAAGCTCTGTCTGATTACCTAGAGACAAAAAGACTAGCTTACCCACGTTTTTATTTCATCTCGTCTGCAGATCTATTAGACATATTAAGCAATGGTAAAACTCTCTCTCTCTCTCTCTCTCTCTCTCTCTCTCTCTCTCTCTCTCTCATGATAAAAAATTTTACGAAAAACTACATATATTTTATTGCAACAGGAAACAATCCCGAATTAGTATGCAAGCATTTGTCCAAATTATATGATTCGTTGGCAAAGCTCCAGTGGAAAATTGAAGAAGGAAAACCGACGAAACACGCTAATAGGATGATAGCAAAGGACGGAGAGGAAATGGCTCTGTATGGAACATGTGACTGCACAGGAAAGGTATAAAGTTAATCTATTCCAAAAGACAAAACTTAAGATGGAACAATACATATAAAACTATATTGATCATAACTTATATACCAGTATATTTAAATAATAATAATAATAAACGTATGTTTGATGTTTTATATTTTTTCATATTATTTATACATCACGACTATCCGCTATTTCGATCACTTCTGCCTCATTTACACACAGGTTGAAATTTGGTTAAATCGCGTCACAGAGGCGATGAGAAAAAGCGTCAGACATCGTTTCAGTCAGGCTGTCACAACGTACGAGGAGAAGCCTCGCGAACTTTGGATTCTAGATTACGAAGCACAGCCAACTCTATGCGGCACGCAAATCTGGTGGACCAGTGAAGTAAATATGGCATTCGCGAGACTCGAAGAGGGATTCGAGAACGCGCTTAAGGATTATCAGAAAAAACAGATCAGCCAACTAAACAATTTGATCACAATCTTGCGCGGCGAGTTAAAAGAGAACGACCGCCAAAAGATCATGACTATCTGTACCATCGATGTGCATGCGCGTGACGTTGTCGGAAAATTAATATCTATTAAAGCAGAGAACTCTTATAATTTTATATGGCAATCGCAATTAAAACACAGGTGATTACATCAGAGATTATACAAAAGTAACTGATTTTCTTTATTATTTAAAAAAACATTCGCATGCAACATATCGCTGAACTTTCAAAAGAAATTATTTCCTCACTGAAAATATGATTCATATTAATGATTGAATTCTAATTCGAATCATTCAAATATATTAATAAGAAAGTAACGATTTATAAGAATTCTTTCTCTACTTAGCAAAAAAAACATACAAATAACACTTATAAATATAGAGGCACCGACATTATATAATATAATATGTATTATATAATATAATATAATATGTATCGATAAATCGGTTTTGAAAATATAGATTATCATAATACAGTGTAATACTGTATTAAATTTCCATCCCGGTATTTCATTCCTGTCCCGATACCATAGACACTAATTTTCTCGCGCAGGTGCAGGAAAAAAGAGAATTGAAAGAGATTGTTTCGCCTCGTAGGTGGGACGACAAATCAGGAGATTGCTTCGCCAACATTTGCGACGCATGTTTCATATACGCTTACGAGTACCTGGGTAACGTGCCACGGTTGGTAATTACGCCGTTGACGGACAGATGCTACATTACGTTGACGCAATCGTTGCATCTGATAATGGGCGGAGCACCGGCTGGGCCTGCAGGGACGGGGAAAACCGAGACGACCAAGGACCTCGGTAGAGCTCTTGGACAAATGGTTTATGTCTTCAACTGTTCCGAACAAATGGATTATAAAGTACATTTCTTACTTCTCTCTCTCTCTCTCTCTCTCTCTCTCTCTCTCTCTCTCTCTCTCTTCTGTTTTTTTTTTACAGAGATTCTTGTACGTGAAACATTTAATTTCAAAAGATATTATCTTGTCGCATATTTTTGTAAAGTAAAAAAATTTATTTATTTTTGTTTGTAGTTACATCGTACAAAATGATGTATAATTTTTCCACTATAATTGTATTTTCTTCGTCCTAATATTATAATTTTCACATTTAGTGTTACACATTTAGTGAAATGTATGAGTTATAAAAAAAAAAATGTATTATTTCGTAATTTTTTAGTCATCTTGTCACATTGTTAATATGTCTGTAACCTTTTGAATGTGTTTAATATATTACGCACATGAAAGAAAAGTGCCAAAACATTATAATATTTTTGTTCAATATATATTTTTGTTCGTATAACATAATTAGCATCTGTTATATTTTAAAGTACAAGATAAAATTCATAAATTTGTTGTTTTACATTTGAATATCTGTAGTCATGCGGTAACATATACAAAGGATTAGCACAAACTGGAGCGTGGGGTTGCTTCGACGAATTCAATAGGATTTCTGTCGAGGTATTGTCGGTCGTGGCTGTGCAAGTGAAATGTGTTCTAGACGGAATCAAAAGCCGGAAAAAGAAGTTCTTATTCTTTGGAGTAGAACTTAATATCGTGGATACAGTTGGCATATTCATAACGATGAATCCTGGTTATGCTGGTAGAACAGAATTACCCGAAAACTTGAAAACATTATTTCGGTAAATGGATCATACGAGAGAGATTATCGAGAGTTAATATTGCGTAACTAATCCGGAATAAATCAACAGGCCCTGCGCTATGGTGGTGCCCGATTTTGAACTAATTTGTGAGATTATGTTAGTGGCCGAGGGCTTCCAAGAAGCGAGAATACTGGCGAGGAAGTTTATTACCCTATACATGTTATGTCGAGAGCTTTTATCCAAGCAAGATCACTACGACTGGGGTTTGAGAGCCATCAAGTCCGTTTTAGTCGTCGCTGGAAAGCTGAAACGTGATGATAGGCGAAGGCCGGAGGACCAAGTGCTAATGAGAGCGCTAAGGGATTTTAATATGCCAAAAATCGTGACTGACGATGTGCCCGTGTTCATGGGATTAATAGGTAAGAGACAGATTAATGTTACTAAAATTGGCTATAGAGGAAATAAATTTAAAAAATCATACGGAAAAAAAAGTTTATTAGTACATCATATTTTATGCTGGCATAGTCAATTTCGTTAGTTTTTGTTATCGTGTGAACAACGAAAACTTATTAAAATATATTTCTCTTCATGTTTAATCTTTAAAAAAAAAAAGACTTAAAAAGTTATAATCGTTAAAAATAAAGAAAGGAGAAGGCTTGTTTTCCAGATTTTTCTTATAATAAAATTGATTGAGCAGACAACAAACAAGTTATCGGCAGATAAACGAGAAATTTATTTATACAAAAAAGTAGTATAATAAATTTTAAAACAAATTATATATTTACAATTTTCTTAGATATGTTGATGTAATTTTTTGTTTTATTATTCAGGAGATTTATTCCCCGCATTGGATGTACCGCGAAAGAGAGATTTAGATTTCGAAATAATAATTAAAGCTGCGGCTCTTGACTTAAAGTTGCAACCAGACGACGGGTTTATTCTCAAGGTATATTGTACACGTAATGTTCACCTTGAATGGTTAATTGGCAAGCAAAACGAGAAAAAAAGAGAAAGAAAGAGAGAGAGAAAGAGAGTTTCATCATCGATTCGCTTCAGGTGGTACAATTGGAAGAGTTGTTTCACGTTCGACATTCAGTCTTTATCGTTGGCCTCGCCGGGACTGGTAAGACCGAAGTCTGGAAAACGCTTAATCGAACGTACTCAAAGCAAAAGCGCAAACCGCACTACAACGATTTGAACCCAAAGGCGGTGACCAACGACGAGTTATTTGGTGTCATTAATCCGGCAACGAGGGAATGGAAAGACGGGTTGGAAGATAGCACACCCGTCAATTTTCAGCGCGCGATCAAACGCGCTACGCGCCACATTAGCCCACGCTCCATAATAGGTTCGCCACGACTTTCTATTCTTATTGCTACTTTTGCAGGTTGTTCTCCATGATAATGAGGGAGCAAGCCAACATGGCCGGCGATGATCCAAAGTGGATCATATTCGACGGTGACATCGACCCGATGTGGATCGAATCCCTGAATACCGTGATGGACGATAACAAGGTTCTAACATTAGCGAGTAATGAAAGAATCGCATTAACCAAACACATGCGTCTTCTCTTCGAAATCTCAAATTTAAGGTGATTGTTTAGCAATCAGTCAACTATCTTTTATAATTTTTTATTTCTAAGTACTAGAATGTAAAACTTTTGAATCCATAAAAAATATTTTTTTATTATTCAGATAAAATCTTAATAATAATTTCAGAGTAGTTTACAATAATTAAAATTTGTTATCAATATCTAATTATCTGATATTTATCACCTGACTATACAAAGAAAATTTATTTAAGGAAAAGGTTTGAAATCGATTAAACTTAAAAAAAGATTAAAACATAAAATTTAATTTTGCTTTGTTTTAATGAATAAATATTTACATAAAATGTGGACTTTATGGCAAAAAAATTTCATTTATAACAAAAATAGCGTTGTTAGCTTTTTCAATATTCGTATTTTCATTTCAGGACAGCTACGCCTGCAACAGTGTCTAGAGCAGGAATTTTATATATCAATCCACAAGATTTAGGTTGGAGCCCGTAAGCAATAAATATACTTACTATGTCATAATGTAGTATATTTCTATATATATTGTATATATATA
>NW_017259202.1:585398-595826 GCF_001594045.1 Atta colombica
GACTACAATTAAGTTTTGAAAAAATTGTTGTCACGCGATTTCTCATTTTGTTGTTTAATAAATATCAATTGTTTTCCGAGTTTCAATTGAGAAATTTGCCTAGATTTATAACAAGTTGGATAGAAATGAGAGATCCTTCGGAACGAGCTAACTTGTCGATTCTCTTCGAGAAATACATTCCACCCCTGCTGGAAGTAACAAAATCAAAATTCAAGAAGATCACTCCTTTACCAGAAATATGTCACTTACAAATGCTTTGTCACTTACTCGATTGCTTTCTAACTAAAGAAAACGTACCACTGGACTGCCCAAAGGAATGGTAATACGACATCAATAAATAAAATTTTCTAATAGTTTCCGCAATCCCTTTTATAATAACTAATGATAAAAGATACAACATTTTACGTTTACACTTTAGGTATGAATTATATTTTGCGTTCGCCTGCATTTGGGCGTTTGGTTCAGCAATGTTTCAAGATCAGTTGATTGATTGGCGGAATGAATTTAGCAAATGGTGGCAAAATGAATTTAAAACTATCAAATTTCCATCAAGTGGAACTGTATTTAATTACTTTATAGAACCAGAAACGAAAAAATTAATACCTTGGACAGAAAAAGTTGTCTCGTTTGAATTGGATGCAGATATTCCACTTCAGGTCGTCTCCAAATTTTATTAATTTATTTGAAAATAAGAACGTAATATGCCAAATCACAACAATGTTCAACGAGTAAGAATAAAAATAAGATGTTGTACATATATTAGATATATAACATATTTAACTTTTAATACAGTCCGTTTTGGTACCAACTGGAGAAACAATACGCTTCCGTTTTTTCATGGATTTATTGATAAAGAAGCGCGTTCCGATCATGTTAATTGGTGGAGCAGGCTCCGGAAAAAGTGTCATTGTAGCCGAAAAATTGGCAGCTTTGCCAGATAATTATAACATTGCAAATGTTCCCTTTAATTTCTATACTACATCAGGTAAATAAGAGAGACAATTCAAGTTTCTAAAACTATAGAGATTTGCAATTATAATAACTTTTACAAATTTTCTATACGTTTTTGAAATAATAACTTATTATAGAATTATTAAGAATTATTTTATTTTGAAAAAAAATTATTGTTACGCCTACAGAAAATTAGACAAATTAATACTTTCAAAATTAAAATTTTTTAAATTAATCTTAAAAGTGTCAATTGCTTATGAAATATTAATATATGAATATTTAGAAACGAAAAAACTTAATTTCTGATAAATCAGTCAGTTCTTCGCAAATGATTGTCAATTGTACGTTATAATTGACATAATCTTTATTTTAACGACAAACTACATTGGTTTCATTTTCGTTGAAAAGATATGTTGCAAAAAGTACTTGAGAAACATTTGGAGAAGAAAGCGGGACGTAATTACAGTCCACCGGGAACAAAACTTTTGGTGTATTTCATAGACGACATGAATATGCCGGAAGTGGACACTTATGGAACTGTACAACCTCATACTTTGCTTAGACAACATATGGATTATAATCACTGGTAATAATTTCGATCTGTAGGGTGAGATGTATAGAGCGTGACAAATTAATTTCTGTTTAGTTCTGTTAGTACTAATTTAAGCGTTTATCTCAGCATAAAATAATTCATTATGATCATTAAATATTCCACAAAATCTGAATTATCAATTTGTCACAATTTTAATTCCTCGTCACTAACGTAAAATACATAAAAATAATGACAAAAAAATAAAAAGTGTGATAAACATACAATGTAGGTACGATAGAACAAAATTAACTTTGAAGGAGATTCATAATACGCAGTATGTATCTTGCATGAATCCTACTGCAGGCAGTTTCGTCATAGATCCACGCTTACAAAGACACTTTGCCGTGTTCGCAGTTAGGTAAATTATAATTTTTTTATTCAGTAATATACATATACATAAAACATACAAGCGAATATTTTTATCATTGTATTAACCTTTCATATTTTGTATTAATCTTTGATATTTTGCTTATTCTCAGTTTTCCGCAAAAAGAGGCGCTCATAATGATATACAGTCAGATCCTTAAGCAACATGTGATTGATCCACAGCAAAAGTTTGATCAAGCGGTGCAAACATTCATAGATCCTTTGATAGAAGCCGCGTTATATCTTCATGATAAAATCGCCACGACTTTTCTACCGACGGTCATCAAGTTTCATTATGTTTTCAATTTACGCGATTTAACCAATATATTCCAGGTTAGAGTCGCGAAGAATATCGATCAATATTAACGACAACATGATTTTCCGCATAATAATGGCGATAATCCTGCTTCAATGTTACGCACAGGGGATGCTCTTTGCCCGTGGCGACGTTTTACCACTTCCGAGTCACGTAATCAGGCTTTATGCTCATGAAGCGATGCGAGTGTATCGTGACAAATTGATAAACTTCGAAGACCAGAAAGTATTCGATCAACTACTGCTCAAAGCGCTTCGCAAAAATATACCCGTACGTTTAACAAGAAGAGATTAATGAAAGTCATAATCACAAATAGAACAAAATTTGTAATTCTAATTAATTTTATTCTGCACTGGTTTACTTGCAATGATGTACTTATACATATATATCTATGTTTATGTATATTTATACTCATCAGTTATTTCATTGATTAACGATCTCTCAGGAGTTGAACAAAAATGAAATTAGTTTGGAGCAGCCGTTGATATACTGCCATTTCGTAGAAGGAATTGGCGAACCCAAATACGCGCCTGTCAAAAATTGGACGCAGTTTGTAAAATTACTCGACGAAGCTTTGCTCAATTATAATGAACTGGTATTATCTCGATCATATATTATCATCTCGTATAATGTACTTAGTTTAAAATGTATATCTTTTTAATTTCTTTTTAAATATAATTATATCGCAATTCTGGGTCAAGTAATAATACTATCATTATTTATATATACATGATGAAATACCATATATATATATATATATATATATATATACATACTGCTAATTGAAAAATGATTTCTGATTCAACCATTTATAACTCCCACATTTATATTATGTTTATATCTCTAATTCATATCTCTACAATCAATTATTGATCAAATATAGGTGTCAGCGATGAATCTAGTATTATTCGAAGATGCTATATATCATGTGTGTCGCATCAACAGAATTTTGGAGGCACCGAGAGGCAATGCGCTTCTAGTAGGTGTAGGTGGTAGCGGCAAACAATCTTTATCGCGTTTGGCTTCTTTCGTTTCCTTATTGGAGGTAAATAGAGCTGTTTTCAGCAGGCATTGTAAGCATAATGTTTAAATTTTAACGAACTTTCCAAATTAATCAAAAAGATACTTGACAGGATAGATATCGCAGACTGATGGTTGTGATTTTAATTGATAAATAATAAATAAAACAATAAAATCAATTATTTCCTGTACAAATTATTAAAACAATTTCCAACGAATCTACACATTAAAATCTAAAAAACATAAAAATCTAAAAAAAGTTTGTTATGTTTACTCATATATTAATTTTAATGTGTAAAATAGGTGTTTCAAATACAATTACGTAAAGATTACTCCTTAAACGAACTGAAAGCTGACTTAGCCATGTTGTATCTGAAGGCCGGGGTGAAGGGAATCGGTACTACTTTTTTATTGAGTGATTCTCAAATTGCGGAAGAAAAATTCTTGATTGTGGTGAATGATATGTTAGCGACGGGGGAAATCATGGAACTGTTTGCCGATGACGAAGTGGACAATATCATCAACGCCGTACGCAATGAGGTAAAATACACGTATCACCCTTCCAGTATTATTAAAATAATCTCTATATTCTAATAAGATACGAAAGTGGGATATCGGATTATTTTAAGTATTACTTGTGTAAAGTAATAGTTACACAAAAGAAATTTTACTATTTTGTTTTATCCTATTTTATATATACATTTTTTTTCACATTAAAATCCGAAAATGCTTAATTTCTGAAATATTTGAGAGACGGATCATGATTATTCGTTCGGTGACTCGTCATGCAGGTTAAGCAAACTGGATTAATTGACACTAGAGAGAATTGTTGGAAATTTTTTATCAACCGCGTACGAAGACAATTGAAGTGTGTTCTGTGCTTTTCACCGGTAGGAGCAACCCTTCGGAAAAGGGCCAGGAAATTTCCTGCAATAGTAAATTGTGCTGCGATCGACTGGTTTCAAGACTGGCCGCAGAAAGCGTTAGAATCCGTGTCGACAACGTTTTTAAAGGTTTTTCTCACTCAATAATTACAAAATTATTAAAATTTTGAAAGCAATGTTGAACAAGTTCAGAATAATTGTATAATTCATTACACTTTTCCCATAATGTGCTAAAGTGAAATATATTATTTTACACTATTTTTCTGTAGACAGCTTTAATCTGCTCTAACTTTACTTTTAACTCTAGGAGTTAAAAGAATTACCGATCGAATATCGAACTTCCGTGTCGCTGTTCATGTCTTTCGTTCATACGAGCGTTAACGATATATCCGCAATATATTTGCAAAATGAAAGAAGATACAATTATACGACACCCAAGTCATTCCTTGAGCAGATTTTCTTATATTCCAAGTTGTTAACAGAAAAAACACATGATCTGGAAGCAATGATCACGCGTCTCACCGATGGATTGGTGAAACTCGAATCCTGCGCGATTGAGGTAGTTTCTGGTTTATCTCTCGTTAGATTTAACTTATTTATTATACATATTATATAGGAATAATCGAATATATGCAGTATAACAGAAAATTAACAAACATGCTTGCCGTGTATACTACAAAGATTTCATATGTTCCATCCACTAAGCTATTTTTTTGTGAGGTAGGCTGACAAATTAAAGATCATTTTGACGGCTCAAGAGATTGAGTTGAAGGAAAAGAATAAGATACTTGATAAAATATTGCTCGAAGTACGTGCGGAAAATGTAAAAACGGAGGCAGAAAAAGCTATCGGTAAGATATTGGAGAACAAAAACAACAATGCTAAAATAACACAATGAAATTTTAGTGACCGAGGAAGAGGCAAAAGTGCAGGAAATCAAGGAGATGGTATCAAAAAAACAAATACGTTGCGATGAAGACGTGGCCCAAGCGGAGCCAGCGGTGAGGCAGGCCGAAGCTGCGCTCGATACTTTAAACAAGGTTAATGAATTTACATTGCAATTATAGATAAATAAATATTAACAGACCAAATTACATAACACAAATTTCCAGGTAAAAGCAATAACTTAAAATAAATAAATAAATTTTGAAGCTATAATGCCAAAATCAGAAAAGTCTTGTAGATATTTCTTTTTTACTCTAAAATATAAAATTTTAGTTAGAGTGGAACAAATAATTTCTATATTGCAGAATAACTTGACCGAAATGAAATCTTTCGGATCTCCGCCGGATGCCGTGCTTATGGTCGCCCAGGCCGTGCTCGTTTTATTTTCACCAAGAGAAAGGATTCCGAAAGATAGAACTTGGAAGGCTTGCAGAGTGATAATGGGGTCTATTGATGGATTTCTGTCAGAGTTACGTAATTATGATAAAGAGAATATACCACCGGAAGTTGTAAACGCAATTCAGCCGTACATCACTAATAAAGGTAATCTATATATCGTCAAATCTGATATTTCATCAAGTAAAACATTATAAATACATCTTTTGTACATAAGAAAACTATAATACATTTGAGAATAAAAAAATAACTACGCATATGATTAGAATTTGATCCGGACTTTGTATATTCAAAGTCGCAAGCGGCAGCGGGACTTTGTAGCTGGGTGAAAAATATTATGGTGTTTCATTATATCAACGAGAATGTAAAACCTTTGAGAGCAGCGCTTGCTGAGGCAAACGCCGAATTGAAGGCTGCTATGGACAACTTGAATTCTTTGAAGGACCGTTTAGCGGTAAGCTTGCTTCAGTAATGCAGTAATCTTTATCTCATTCGTTTCTTATAACAGAGTGAAACGATGTTTTCTTATTTGCGCGCAGGAGCTTCAGAAAGTGTTGGATGTTTTGAGCGAAAAAATGAATGTGGCTTTAGCTGAGAAACAAAAATGTCAAGAAGAAGCAGATGCGACTGCATTCGTTATAGACTTAGCAAATCGATTGATAAATGGTCTAGCGTCTGAGAATATTCGTTGGGCTGAAACTGTACAACTGTACGTAGATTTGCCTTTATATATTATATTTTATATAATATATTTATAATATTTTATAATATTTTAAATGTTATAGAAATATTAGAAAAGAAAATTATTTGAATAAAAAAAAACGATGATCAGTTAAACAAACATCAAATATATTTCATTTGATTAACTCGATATTTATTTATTCGAATTTACTGTTGTTTATTCAATTAGTTTTATTTTAATGCAATAACTTCGAGATAATGTCACACGTTAAGTAAGTTCCTAAACGGATAAAATTTATGATAAAACAGACTAAAGGAATCCGGAATTACGCTACCAGGCAACGTATTACTTATCACAGCATTCCTTTCTTATATGGGATGTTTTACAAAAAAATATAGAATAGATCTTATGAATTTATATTGGTTACCGTTTCTCAACAATCTGCAAGTGCCAATACTGTATACGCCAAATTTGGATCCATTGTCATCAATAACTGACGATGCAATAATTGCCCAATGGAATAACGAAGGTAAAAAGTATAAAACTCTCTATCATAGCATAATATCAATTATACTAAGATATAATTATATAAGATACAGAACATTTTAAAATATGAAAATCAAACAAATCGATGATTTTCCGTGAATAAATAAATAAAAAAAGCAAATGAAAAACCGAGTAAATTTTTTTCGGCTAATTTTTAACTAAAAATTTTACATAGGTTTACCTACAGACAGAATGTCTTCGGAAAATGCCACGATACTTATAAATTCGTCTAGGTGGCCACTAATGATTGATCCGCAATTACAAGGAATCAAATGGATAAAAAACAAATACGGAGAGAATTTGATAGTGCTACGTTTAACTCAAAAGTATTATCTTGACAAAATTGAACACGCTATCGCCAATGGAGACATAGTACTTCTGGAAAATATCACGGAAACTATCGATGCTGTTTTAGATCCAATCGTAGGTCGGGTTTTAATAAAGAAGGGAAGGTACATTCTCCTTTTCTCATTAATAAACAAACTACTTGACCAAATTGATCTTGTAAAATTGAACGCTAACAAAGGGCTATCAAGGTGGGAGACAAAGAGGTGGATTATAACCCACGCTTTCGTCTGATCTTACAAACAAAACTGGCGAATCCTCACTATAAGCCAGAAATGCAAGCTCAGACTACACTCATCAATTTTACGGTTACGATAGACGGTTTGGAAGAGCAGCTATTAGGTGCCGTCGTGAAAGCGGAGCGTCCGGATTTGGAGTCGAGCAAAGCCAAGCTCACGACTCAGCAGAACACGTTCAAGATCACGTTAAAAATGTTGGAAGATGATCTGTTGCATAGGTACGTAGACAAAAAAAAAAAGAAACGAGCGTGTTAGAGATAACATAATGTTTTTTTCTTTATTATTCCGATTGACTTTACAAAGAGATCTTACTCAACAGCCGAATTCTCATACAATCATTCTGCACTGTTTAATTATTTATTTAAATTGTCTTATTCGCGATTCGACTTGGTCAGAATGCTTGCTCGCTTGTTTTATTAGTCTAGCACGAAACAGAAATGTGTAGAAAAAAAGAACAATCTTTTGATTAAGCATTTATATGAATTACTTTTATCGTTTCGTTGAGATTGGCGACGGCAGGTCCCGATATTTTGACTGATGTCGCTCTTGTGGAAAATCTCGAAACTACGAAGAAGACTGCCAGTGAGATCGAGGTAAAGGCAATCGAGGCGAAGATGACTGCCATAAAGATAGACGAGGCGCGAGAGTCCTACCGACCAGTGGCATCCAGAGCCAGCCTCCTCTACTTCATCCTTAACGATCTCTACAAGATCAACATGCTGTATCAGTTTTCTCTCAAGGCATTCAACACGGTCTTTGAAAACGCTATTAAATTTGCGGAGTCGGCAGATGCCTTTACTAAACGCGTCGCCAATTTAATCGACAGCGTTACGTATTTGATTTTTACATATACCAGTAGAGGATTGTTCGAGAGCGACAAGCTCATATTTTTGTGCCAGCTAACTCTTCAGGTACTAAACTACCTCATAAATACGAATAAAAATACTTGGCCGATTTCTCTTTGAAAAAACATAATATAAAATGAATCTTATGACATTTGCTGTATTTTCTTTTTCACAGTATAACTTTTATGTATTATGTATTTTCGAAAATTTTCTTTTTTAAATAATGTCTATAAAATTTTAAATAATGTCCGAAAAAAATCTTTTAAGTTGTCTTCAAGTATTACATATAACTTTAACAATTTGAAATAATTTTTCTGCATTTCTACTTTTTGTAAATTTTTATTAAAATATATTTTAATAAATATATTTTAAGTCATATATTTTAAGAAGTTATTATTTATAGAGTGAAGCAATATTTTTCAATTATTTACATACGTAATATAGATGTATTGAACAAATACTGTGATTTAGATTCTAATGCAAATGAAAGAGATAGATCCATTAGAAGTGGATTTCCTCTTGCGATTCCCTTATCTCCCTGATGTCATGAGTCCGGTGGATTTTCTGAGTAACATTGGCTGGGGTGGCATCAAATATCTGAGCGGAATGGAAAATTTTCACAATTTAGACCGCGATATAGATGGAGCTGCAAAGAGATGGAGAAAATTCGTCGAATCGGAAACACCTGAGAGAGAAAAATTCCCCCAGGAATGGAAAAATAAAACAACCTTTCAAAGACTTTGTATATTGAGATGTGTGAGAGTTGATCGAATGGTTTACGCTATACGGTAATTTACTAGAATAAGATTTTGAAATAATCCATTCCATTCTTCTTTAAATAGAAGATTAATTATATTAATAAAAACATAAAATACATTTAATTTTGTTTCGATTTACTTTTTCACTTTCTTTTAATTCTTTAATCATTAAGCCTCTAACGAATGTAGATACTTCGTGGAAGAGAAACTGGGAGCAAAATTCTTAGAGTTTCGAATGAAACCCTTTGAAAAATCGTACGAAGAAATGAATGCGAGCACGCCAGTATTTTTTATTTTATCTCCAGGAGTCGATCCTCTAAAAGTATATCTTTTATACTTCTAAATGTAGAGATTTGACATTAATTGTATATTTAAATACTCAGTTTAATAAAGTGACTTTAGTATCGCCTAATCTTAAATTTAGTATCGCGATTCTTCAAAATATTCCTTGACGTAATTTTGATAACAAATTAATAAAAATGGAATTATGATTATACGTAGGATGTTGAGAAACTCGGTAAACAGCTCGGCTTTACATTCGACGCACAAAATTTCCACAATATATCATTAGGACAAGGTCAGGAACCTATCGCGGAGGAGATGATAGAAGTCTCAGCGCGCAAAGGTCATTGGGTTATACTTCAGAACATCCATCTAGTGAAGAACTGGTTGCCAAATTTGGAAAAGAAGATAGAACAACTCTCGGAAGAGTCACATAAAGATTATCGGCTTTATGTTAGTGCAGAACCAAGTCCCGATCCTCACACATCGATAATACCACAAGTAAAAATAAAAGCTCACAAATACATAAGATGAGAGTTGCTCAAAAGAGGATTAATTTTTTTTTGTTCATATTTTATTAAAATTAATAATAAAAATGCTAACTACAACGCATTACTATATAAATTCTAATTAATCTAAATCATACTCTTTTCGGAGTGCTTATCTTATTAAAAGCGACTAATCAAACTTTCTTAATATCATTTTGTTTATTATTTTAATACATTGCAAAAAAGGGTATATTAGAATCAGCCATAAAAATTACCAACGAACCACCAACGGGTATGCGCGCCAACATTCACAAAGCTTTGGACAACTTTAGCCAGGATATATTGGAATCTTGCTCCAAGGAAACTGAGTTCAAAGCTATTCTTTTCACTCTGTGTTATTATCATGCTGCCGTGGCAGAGCGTAGAAAATTTGGGGCACAAGGATGGAATGGGGTCAGTATTTTAAATTTTACAAATTTGTGTGACTTGGCATTTTTTAAGTTTGTTTTAGATCATCTATAATTTGCAGTAAAATTCTATGTTTTTATTATCATGTATTACACAGAGAACTTTAAAAGTTTCATTTATAATATAAAATTTTGATTTATGTATATATTGTTTTAATAATACGTATGATACTTAAACATTATACAAAAATTATAAAGCTTTTAGATGGAAAATGTTAGGGATATAAAAATAGACACATCAAGTTACGAGAGAGAGAGAGAGAGAGAGAGAGAGAGAGAGAGAGAGAGAGAGAGAGAGAGAGAGAG
>NW_017259202.1:595926-601101 GCF_001594045.1 Atta colombica
AGAGACATTGCATCTCTTGACGAATAAACATTTACTCTTTTATTACTAACATCTCGTTAACATGTCCTAATACATAGTTGTATCCCTTCAATGTTGGCGACTTGACTATCAGTGCATCAGTACTGTTGAATTATCTCGAGAGCAATACTAAGATACCTTGGGAAAATTTACGCTATTTATTTGGCGAAATCATGTATGGCGGTCATATAACCGATGATTGGGACAGAAGATTATGCCGAACATATCTCTTAGAGTACCTGCAACCAGAGTTGGTTGAGGGTGAATTATATTTGGCTCCGGGTTTTATAGTGCCACCCAGTACCGATTATACGGGCTATCATCAATATGTAGAAGATTATTTGCCGCCGGAGAGTCCTATCCTATACGGCCTTCATCCGAACGCGGAGATTGGTAAAATTTCTTAATTATTTTAATCGTTAATTTATTTCCCTTGATTTACATTTACGATTAACACACAACGAAACTTGTTTGTACAGGATTTCTCACAAATACGACAGAAAACTTGTTTAAAACAATTTGGGGGATGCAACCACGGGATAGTATCGACATTAGCGGACTGTTATCGAAAGAAGAGAAGGTGAAAGTTATAATAGAGGATATACTGGATAAGCTTCCCGAAGAGTTTAATATACAAGACTTGATGAACAAGGTGAATTGTTGAACTATTACTAAATATTCTACTAGACATTACCATTATAAGTATAATCTATATTAAACTGATATATTAAACTGATTGATTAAATTTTAAGGCTAAAAAGCAATAGTTATAAAATCATTAACATTAATTACATGTTCACAACATTATAAAAAAATTATGACTATCAATTCTGTATAATTGGAATATATCGCGGTGTCATAATTAACAGTATCGCAATCATCTCTTATATTCTCTTTGCAATTATATCTATTGTTTTATGTTTTACATGGCTGTTTTACTTGACTCATTGCTATTTTAGATGCGCGAATTTTGATTTCATCTTCTTTATTTTTATAACATCAAACTTTACTTTTACCGGGAATAAATAAGACAAACTTGATTCTCCCTAGACGGAAGATCGTAGTCCTTTCGTTATAGTCGCTTTCCAAGAATGCGAACATATGAACATACTGTGTAAGGAACTAAAAAGATCTCTAGAAGAATTAGATCTCGGCTTAAAGGTGAGCGCCGTGATAAAATTATCGAATAATTATGCGGTGTAACAACAAATCCGTTTTAGGGCGAGCTCACGATTAGCGCGGATATGGAAGATTTGCAAAATTACTTGTTCATGGAGTCTGTACCACCATCCTGGACCATACGCGCCTATCCCTCCACTCTCGGATTATCGAGTTGGTTTGCGGACTTGTTCAATCGAATAACCGAGCTGTCGAATTGGACGGTAGCTTTTAATGTGAGTAAAGGAGAAACCACAATTTGCGATATGTGGCAAGATATTACAAGAGAAATTATATTAGATCAGCGTATATTTTATTCAAGCGTGGGAAAGAGAATTTAAATTTTGTTATGGTTCAAGTATCGAAGAAAGTGACTCGGCAAACGTTTGTCATTTACTTTGCGTTAAAATTTGACTTCCTTTCGTCTCCGATTGTGGTCAATCTAATTTTTCGCGGTGCGCATCTTTCGACAGTTGCCACCGACGATCTGGCTGGGTGGTTTTTTCAATCCGCAGTCCTTACTTACCGCCATCATGCAGCAAACCGCTCGTAAAAACGAGTGGCCCCTGGACAAAATGTGCCTGTATTGCGACGTAACCAGAAAGCAGAAGGAAGAATTTACGTAAGACTCAGTATTTGGTAACGTAAAATTGACCCTTTCAGGACGGGCACTTTTCATTCAATTGTACTTTTGAATGATATTTTTTGATATTTTTTGACAATTTTTTTACCTTTATCATATTATTATATGTGTAAGTTGCCTTCGCGTGATAAAATCAAAATAATAGGTTGCCACGATGTTAGATATTGAGTTTTCTTGGAAAAATTCGAAATGTGTCCTCAAAGGGTTAACAGCGATACATACAGATGAAGATACACAATAACACGTTTGGCTTCCACTAATCAGGATACCACCGCGCGAGGGTGTCTATATCAACGGTTTGTACATGGAGGGTGCGCGATGGGAGATTGCGACCGGTTGCATTGCAGATTCGCGATTGAAGGAGCTATTTTTTTCGATGCCGATCGTGTTCGTAAAGGCAATCACACAGGATAAGCAAGAAACTAAGAATGTATACGAATGTCCGATCTACAGAACCAGAAAGCGCGGTCCAACATACATCTGGACGTTCAATTTGAAGACTCGTGATAAGCCGTCTAAGTGGACTTTGGCCGGCGTCGCGATTCTCTTGCAGATTTAATAATCGAGCTCTCCTCACGATGATCCAACGGCGCGACGCCGACACGACGGCCTGTTCACACGCGATTTCGCGCTCGTAATAGTTGACTTTTTATGCCTCTCTCGACGAGTTGTAATAGCAACGCGTACTCGCGCGACCACAGTTTCTCGGTTGTTAATAGCCTTCGTAATTACGTCAGACCTTCTCCCGTATACGTGCTGGTAAGTCGAAGTGGCGATAATTATAACGTGCGTATTCGGTTGAATCGGCATATACTATATACGCACTGTTGTAACGCGTTCTCTTTGTAATCGCACTGTCAAAGAAAAGCTGCCAAAGTAAAGGTCTCGTCCCAAGTGGGAAGGGCTTGTGCGTGGATTCGGACGACGGACATGAAGGAACTTGAAGGACGGAAGGAACTTGACGCGCGACTCGCAGGTGCGCTCGTTACTCTCGAAAAAAGTCGACGCCAATTGAGAGGATCGACAAAATATGACAACGTGGCGAGTGCATATTGACGACAGTAGGAGGAACAACGTTCGTCGGCTCTGTTCGCACATCCGGTCCTTTCTTTACGCGCGCACCACGTACGTTGTACGATCTCGTGGTGGCACGTATTACATCAGCAGGAGTCGGTTTGACAAGTCCACGGTACGCGACGACAATATGATTGGAGGTTTCGAGGAAGTGGTCACCCTTTATCGACTGCGACATAATTATCCGTTTCGCGATGACGCATCTGGTTTCGCGTGTCGCTTGGTCTTCGCGACGTTACAGGGTGCGCGGAATTTTGGACACGCGAGCAAAAACGCCTTGTGAAACAACCCGCGCGAGCCTGGCTAAATGCAATAACAATAACAAAACAACCGGTAAAGTATAGGACGGCCTGTCGCGCAATATTGTTACTCGCGATCGTGTATATATTCTTTCAAGCGATCCGCTCAGCTGTATCCGCCTAATATAACATATATCCATCATTTATTCCAATTATTAATTGTTCTCGATAATTCCAACCGAAATTTACGTAACTTTTATATTAATACGTAACTTTTATATTAATCTTTTTAGATTAATCCGCGACTCAATTCAGAACTCAAAGTGTACTTTTACCTATCTCTGATTTTAACTTTCCTTAGTATAAAGTTTATATGTAGTTTGTTAATTTGTAAAATATAAAATTAAATAAAATATTATTGTCAAGTATTATATAAAGTGTTACTACATTTTTAAATGTGTCAATAATTTTAAATATTTTTTTTTTTATTAAATACTATCAGATTTAAATTAGAAGTATTGTAACACAAGTTGAAAAAATGCTTTACTGATATATACACACACACACACACACACACACACACACACATATTTCTTTCTCTAAAATACACGTGTCTTATAAATATTGTTAGCATTTGACAAAATTATAATTAACACTCTAAAGTTCAAAACTTTCTTTTCTGGCGTTTCGCTAAATATTATCGCAAACGAGTCAAAATGACGTGAATTGTATCAAAGTGAGAGTTTCCTTTTTCTCATAGAAGCCGAAAAGGACTTTCACGAGGCACACATAGTTTCGCGGATAAGCTTTGACATTGAACGCCGAATCAAGTCGACGCTACCTGTCTCGGATTAAGAAAGACTCGGGAAATATTTTTTGGTCATTAAACTAATTAGATTACCGGTATTGCGGCGGTCGGCTATAAATTAACGTTCCAGGACCTTTACGGTTGTTCCGTCCGAACTCTTCAGTCGAAAACGCCTTCGGGGCAAAACGCGCGTTTCTGATATTTATAGGGGACCTACCGGACGAAGGCAAAGTGATCACAAGGCTTCGAAAAAACCGCATTTGACTCGCGCCGAACCAATCAAATATCGTGCACGCGATTTTGCTACTCGGATACACTCGGATGCATCATTTCTTGAAAACGTTAATCTACTTTAAACAATCTACGATTCGTAATAAACTTGGAAGCACAGAGTTTTATTTATAGCACATATATTATAGCCAAAAAATTTAAATATTTTTTGTATAACCGTGAAACAAGTTCTATTTGTACGAACAGGAATTGTTAATACGTGCAATATATTAATAAAGTAATTATAACGATATAATTACGTTTCGAAATTTTATTTATAAAATAAGTGTATATATATTTCGCAATAATAATATCTCAGTCTCGAAAAAGAAACATACGCTTTTCAACAAAATATAAAAAGCGTCCATATTGGTATGTATTGACTATCGACAACTGATAATAATCGCAAATTGATACTATCGCAGTTACCGCAATACCGTAATTAAATAATTATTACTTAAATAATTATTACTAATATGCTTTTATTAAATTGCTATGTATAGATACATATAATTTAAACTCATCAAAATCATTCAGTATAAAAATCTTGTCTTCTTTACAGTTATTTATAACGATTTGACATGTAATAGCGGACAAAATGTAGATATGTGAATTTTATTGCAAATTATAGATCATCTAAAACGGGATTTACAATAACGTGCAATAAAACGGATCCATAATACACGGCTTGTAATTAAGGAGTCAAGAAGACCGATCAAGTTGTGAAATAGAAACTTTCCGATGAAGTAAAAACCATTCTACCCATCAAAATTAAAGTCACATCACAGAAAGTTTTACATAATGAGACAAACTTGCGTACTTTGTGACATGAAGCGATATCAACATGAAAAGCGTTATTCAAAAAAGCGTTATTCAGTAAAAAAGTATCTTTATGCAACAATAATTGCCTTTTTCCATAGAAATTTCGATACTGAGATTATAAAAATTATATATATATATATATA
>NW_017259202.1:601201-605788 GCF_001594045.1 Atta colombica
AGTTAAAAAATAATTTAATAAATATCAACTCTTTTCAATGTAATTTAATTATCTGTAAACCCATCTATGTGAAAAAGCAATAATTTTGCATGAAAGAGACTTAATTTTTCTACTGTAGACATAGATATCATCAAAATTCAAATTCTGAACGATAATAGAATTACCGTACAAATGAAAACAACGTGACTTACGTTTTCTATGCGCCGACCAAATACTGTCCGTCGGAACGTTTCTTGTGCATATTGGAAGGTCACAGCCGACGATTATTGGCGCTGGAAACATAATCGATTGTATTATTATTTCACGATTGCATCATGTTGCCTTTAACAAACATAATAAACAATTAAGTTATGCTTTATTCTCGAGATTCTCTGTAGACATTCATTTCATACTTTTCATACATATTTAAAAGAACACACGTTGATTATATCGTTGAAGAAAACTTCTTTCTTTTTAGATAACAATTTGCAGATATTCGTAATGATTCTCATTTTTCACATAAATCTCTTTCTACAATAAATCACATTGAAATTAAATATCACGTAATAAAGGGTTGAAAGATAAATGTGTGAATGCAAGTGTATGCGAAATAGTCAATGCGAAAGCACTGCGAAAAGAAAGAAATAAATTGTAAAAATAAATTCATGGTTTTCTGAAATGAGAAACATGTATGAATTATTTGCAAGGAACGTCATAATTTTTGTTTCACTCCTTTTTTTGTAAGTTATAGAGAAAGGGTATATCTTATATGAGAATGTCTCTTAAGCAATGTCCTCTATAACGGACATTATTTTAAGATTAGCTACTGTTATAAAAATCTCTAGGTATCCATTCTTATAAAAAGGTTGTATAAAGGATGATAACAATTGCAAAATAATTTTTGATTCATCAAAAATTTATCTGTCATAATCTTATTCATAACTTACTTAATTCAATCGCTATGTTTAAACTATATTGAATAAAATATATTGTACATGTAGATATCTGATCCATTTTCGCAATCGACGACATTATTATTAACGCAAAAAATACATAGTTGAAAATCGATAATTTAAAATTAGTAATTTAACAGATATATATATTAATTTAAAAGCAAATTCTAAGCGACTGCAGTTTGAAGTATAGTTTAAAATAATCTCAATAATCGTTGAAAAAAATAGATAAACAGATAAAAATTTATAAGAATCAAAAACTGCATACGTAAAAGATATATTTTTAATTGTTTTGATGAAATTGTGGTCTAAGTAACCAAAGTGTTAGGAATACATCCTAGACTTGTGTACAGACATAAGTTTTTTGAATGATTAAAAAACCGTAATGCTCTTTCAACAAATATCCAGAGTTAAGAATCTGGAGGATGTAACACAATTGTATTAATCTAGAAAATAAATTTTAAACTGTTACTCGGAATTTATGCATCACAGATAGGTACGTACAACAAAAAGACGTGCAAGAAAGTTTCGTGCACGCGTTTCTGTCGCATGTATATGTATGTTCATCGCTAATTATTTTACTTGTGCCTGTCATTTAATTTTATTGCAGTTTGCTCATTATATTAAGTAGTTGTAATTAACGTGCTTAAGCAGAATCAAATAAAGATCGAGCGATATGTAAAACAAAGAAGCGTGTATGGTCCATGAATATTAATATATAATTAATTACACTTTCAATCAAGAATGGAAAGTAACGCGCTATTCTAATTATGAACGCCGTTATTATAGCGATATTACATGTGTCAAAAAATTTCTCAAGGCACGACGAATCGTTTTTTTAAGAAGCGTTATTAGTTTGCCGGTAGACAGCCAATTAACGCACGTGCACGACGAATCGAACATACGACGTACGATGGACGTAATGTCAGCCTGAAAAGAGCAATTAGAACGATGCGAATGTTGTTTTAAATCCCTTAACTAAAACTGTTTTGCTTTGTCTTTTAATCACAAAAAAATCACAACTCTCGAAGGAGGATTCGTCAGTCGAAATGTAACTTGATGTAGTCGCAGGTGACATACTTTAAACATTCTAAAACTCAATACAAAATTATTACGCATTTATGATATCCATTAAAATGCATTGCAACACTGAAAAAAAATATAGTCAATTTTAATAAATATTTAATTTAATATTGCCAACTAAATATTTATTAAATATAAAGATATATTTATTTGATACAAGAAATGTTATTTAATTTGATTTAACAATCTTTTTTTTTTACTGAACAAATATTTACTTAGTTTATTACTGCAAGTGTAAATATTTAAATAAGTAAATGTTTGGCAGTATTGAACTAAATATTTATTAAAATTAACTATATTTTTTTCTCAGTGAAAGTAATTGTAATCGAAATATTCAAAGTGACTTTCAAAAATGGCTCGATTTATCTGTGCCCAGTCGAGAACTCACCTTGGATGAGCATATAGGTTAAATACGCTTCAGATGCAAATGCGCGCGCGACATCATCGTTAACGTTTGTCGTGTCTTATCGGACAAGAACGAGTGGAGAAGAGCGAACAAATACGCTTCTCGAGTAAGTACCATACACCCTCTCGCCTCTATTGTCACTCGACTCTATTTGGATACGCGCTTTGAAATATTTATCAACAAGATCTCGCACAACCGGCACAACTGCTGCCCGCTGTCGCGACACCAACGCTTTTCCCACTATCATCACTCCCCGCGGTCTCGCAGCTAACTTCGCAGTACTTCTTAACAAACGAGAATGGATTAAAATGGATTGAAATTTTTTTCTATCCGAATGCGTATTTTAAATAGCAAATACTTTTTTTTGAATTTAATTGGATTCACTTGAATGCAACTGGATTGAAAAGCATTTCCTATTCAAAATTTTGAATTGAACAGTATTCATAATTGTGTTTATGTGCACAGAAAAAGTTAATATTATTTTTAGATTGAAAGACATAGAGATATGCCCCATGCAATTCCTATAAATGAATAAAAATGCACTCAGAATTGAAAGCATTCATTTTAACATTCGTGAATCAATATTTCTGAAAATCTGAATCCATTTCAATTCATTTTAATCCATTCTCGTTTGCTAGGTTGCTATATTTCTGTTGTTATACTTCGTTCCCCAAAGTCCGTATACGTTCGGAGAGGCGTGACGATCAAGCACGAAGATTGTCGATTTTTCTCGACGAAATCAACTTGCGCGAACGGCTAAAGAGTGCGGCTCAAAATGATACGTATATAATATTACAGTGTTTATATATGTGTGTGTGTATACAATGGGTACCTATTTAAAGGAGAGTTGAAAATTTCATGAAAAATCACACCTACCTACATACAACTACCTAATAAACGAGAGTGGATTGAAATAAATTGAAATGGATTCAAATTTTCAGAAATATTGATTCACGAATGTTAAAATGAATGCTTTTCGATCCTGAATGCATTTTTATTTATTTGTAGGAATTGCATGGGACATATCTCTATGTCTTTCAATCTAAAAATAATATTAGCTTTTTCTGTACATTGTGAATACTGTTCAATTCAAAATTTTGAATAGAAAATGCAGTTTTTCAATTCAATTGTATTTGAATCCAATTAAATCCTCCCAAAAAATATTCGCTATTTAAAATGCGCATTCGGATAGAAACAAATTTCAATCCATTTTAATTCATTCTCGTTTGCTGGATACGAGGCGGTGGCGCGAAATTTTCCCTCCCTGTTATCAGTTGCCCACTAATTTTCCAAGTCTCATCCAAATAAGCCTCCCCATCCCTCCTGCCATATTCGCTGACGCAGAGGCGCGAAGAAACCGTTTCGAAAGGATACGAAAGGTGCGAAAGACGAACGGGCCTCCCAGGATGACTCTCGCTAATCGCGGGCAGGCGGAAAACAAGCGTGATGAGTCGCCTCGCCTCGCCTCGTCTCACCTCGTCTCACCTCGTCTCACCTCGTCTCGTCTCGTCTCGTCTCTCACTCACAACCTAACTCGACTCGACGCGACTGTAACAACGAACAGCACGAAGTGAGTTCGCCTCTTTTCTCTCTTTCTCCTTTGCACTTCTTCTTACCGTAGCGCACGTAACGCGCACGATACGTAACAGCAAGATGGACGTGTATATGTGTACGATGGAACGATAATCGATACACGTTATGTCCTTAATGTGTATCCAGACGGACATGTAGTTTAACGCATTTTATATGTACCTACGTAAGAACGCGTAGCCTCGACGAAAGAGGCATGCATGCGGTTTCTCGTGCACTTGTGCTCGAATAATATAACTGAACGCACGTCTCTCGCGATCGCGAACATAAAACATCTCTCTTTCCTATAATTGATTTCGCTAAAAGATGGATCTCATTTTCTTGCGTTTACAAATCTTGCGTGAAATAATTGCTCCGCACCGCGAACGTAATCTATAAACGAGCTATTATAAATATTTAAATATTTACTTGTAATAAATCGTATATCCATATTATATTAACACTCTCGAATTTGACTCGACTTTAGAGACGTCGAGAGATTCAGATTATCCGATGAATACTTGATACTTGAGAATCGAGAAAAAAAATTAAATCAATAATTTTTTCTATTTTTTAAATTACTCGGATAATTATATA
>NW_017259202.1:605888-609709 GCF_001594045.1 Atta colombica
GACGTAAAATACATGATGAAAAATGAACGATGGAAATAACATTATTTCCATCGTCATCACGATCTCGCGTTGTTCCGTTTTCACTTTTCGCCGTTCGAAAACTCATCTTGCATTTCGACTCGTATTTCATCTCCTCTCCTCTTTATTTGCATACGCGATACATCGTTTTCCGTATCTTCGAGCCTCATCGTGTGCTCACGGCAAACGGCGTGCGGAGAGGTTTGAAGATAATTAATGCAAATTACACACGGGCAACGGGCACGCTACCGGTTACGGCGTTACACGGGATGAAAGCCGCCGTGCGCGCGCGCGTGAACGAATGAACGCCTGGCCTCCCATCCGCGCGTCATGTAAGTCGTTGCTCTTGCATGTCGATGTGTCGCTCCGATTATCGTCTGATACAATTGATTCGCAGTTCTGATTGACTGCTATCTATCGCTCGAGTGGGCAGATTAGTTCTTGCGCCTATTTTCCGGCCTCCGTACCGTCCCGTCCCGTTCCGTCCCGTCCCGTCCCGTCCCGTCCCATCTCGTCTCGTCTCGTCCCTTTTCGTCCCATCCCGTCCCGTCCTTTCTCGTCCCCGTCTCGTTCGCGTGCAGTGAGCTGTATACTTAAGCCGCGGAGAGCCACCGCACTAAACGGACGTGGCGCGTATAATTTATGAATTATTATTTTGTACTATAATATGTCGGCCGCTTCTCTCCTCTCGCAGCCCCATGGTACGCGCTCGTCTCCTTCGAGATTCTCCGTGGAGAGAAGCATCTCGTCAGAAACAGTGAGATAAAGAGCATCGTCAATGGCGTAGGGTTCTCTGTTACCTTCTTTCGCTGAAAATAACAATAATGTAACGTGAGCTCTTGGGAAGAAAAAGAGAACCGCTGCGGTATTTTATTCAAAAGTCGACGTCGCGCGCTACCGCGTCGAACGATCCGTTTCTCATTCGCTATAATAACTATAGCGAGAGTTTTGTGTAAGCCATTCTATATTCGGATCATCTATCATTTCCTTCATATAATACCACTCCGATAGTAGTATTATAGAAGAGAAATTTTATTTAAATTTCAAGAGACGGACGCGTGTGGAGATGCGTGCGCCAAGATAATTGGATTGCCCTCCTGAGAATTAACTGAAACTCGATAAACTTTTTCTCTAAACCAACAAAACGTTCTCTTTCAACGTTTCCTTTTCTTCACCTACACCTGTACGTCTCTATTCGGATTAAAAAGAAATTTCGTATTGTCGTCTCTCAAATGAAAAAATCGTAATTTGTATAACGAATTGCAACATTAAAAGATAAAATGTGTGTAGTATAGTGTGTGGAAGGACGAGAACGTGTGTGTGTGTGTGTGTGTGTGTGTGTGTGTGTGTGTGTGTGTGTGTGTGTGTGTGTGTATATATATATATATATATATATACGTGCCACTACGAGGCGTGTTACATGCCGTTCCCGATCGAACACAAGCAGCCGAAGATTTGTTCTAATTGATCCCTAATCGCGGTTCGGATCGTGTGAATCGAAAGCGGCGCGAGAGGTTTGGAGAATGAATTGGAGCGGTCCACCGAGAAGCGCGCCAGTGTGAGCCGCGGCAACGAGGCAGTGCAGCCTGGGGAAAGACCAGACAGGCGAGCTAGCGAACCCAGGGTGAACAGGGGGAGAGCAGGCGGACAGGCAGGCAGGCAGGCAGGCAGGCAAGGCAGAGCAGGCCGAGCGAGCGGCGCGGCGCGGAAAGAAAGAGAGAGAGAGAGAGAGAGAGAGAGAGAGAGAGAGAGAGAGAGAGAGAGAGAGCGCGAACGGACGAGCTCGGAGCGTAGGTCCGAGAGCTCCGAGTATCCTATAATTACGAGTAACTCAGCCACATTTGCGTTGATCCGACACCTTAAAGATAGCATTTAGCGGCCCCTTTCATCTCCGCGGCAAACAAACCAATTTATACCTCAGGCCGCTTTGTGCTCCGGCGAGGGACGTGCTCCGCCCCGAACCTACGAGTTAGCTCCGTCTTTTTCCACCTTCTTCTCTCTCTCCTCCCCTCCCCTCTCTCTCGCCACCTCTCCCTTTCCCTCTCCATCGACCTCTCCTCTCTTCGATCTCGCCCTTGGTCTTTGCTAATTTCGTTGGAAATCAATCGTGAATCGCGTCGCTCTCGAAAAGTGAAACGTAGTCACCGAGTGCCACATTTAGCTGCGACCGAGCGAACGAGCGACGAAACGAACATCGTGTTTTTGTCTACTTCTCTCGTAACTAATTGGCGCGCGTTATTACTTTCGTACGTCGTTTTCGCTTTTTCCCTCCCTCTCCCCCTCCCTCTCCCCCTCGCCAGCCGCTTCGCTCCCTCACCGCTGCAAGGGGCCGCGAAGGTTCGCGTGACTAAACGCTACGACGCGAGGACGTCGGAGCACACGATAATGGTAGGTTACCGCCTCTTCTTCTGGCATTCGGACTACGCTTCTATTTATTGTTAGCGTCCAGTGAACGCGAACGCACGCGGCGTATATTCCCTGTATAAATAAAGTTACCGCATACGGAATTTCGCGTTATACATACTCGCGGATCACACGCTGGACGACAGCTAAAAACTTGAGCAACACGGGAACATCCCTCTCTCTGCGTGGAAACACGCAGGTGCGATGTAACACGTTACCGCTATAGCAAAATACCCATTCTTTGTCAACGTCGATTCGAACAATTGTCCAAGATCGATTTGCGATGGTGATATCGATGTCACGTCAGCTTTCGGATTGCTCTTACACATCTGTAATTGTATCTAAACTATATTGTATTAAGAATATGACGTGTACACATACAGTGGTGTCTTTTTATTTTTTAGCGTAATAGCCTATGTTGTTACACACAAAAAGCTAAGAATTGTAATGGAGTAATAATTGGGTTACATTGATTAAATAAAAAAAAAATAAAATAAAATAACGGTCGAAGCTGTTCCGTTGTGACATTGATATTATATGGATTTGTGTGGTGAGCTCGACGTGACATGTGTGTAAACCCCGATTACAAGATATAAATGTAAGACAGCCCCGTCCACTCTCTTGCAACCGGGTGAAGCGGCATCACGCGCGCGAGAGAGCTGATCTTTAACGACCGGCCATCACTTTCGCGGGCGCCTTTCTTCTTCTTCTTTTTCTTCTTCTTCTTCTTCTTCTTCTTCTTCTTCTTCTTCTTCTTCTTCTTCTTCTTCTTCTTCTTCTTCTTCTTCTTCTTCTTCTTCGCCAACGTTCGATCTTTTGCCGGCGGTGGAGCCAAGAGTTTTACGACGCTCTCGGAATCCTTAAAATATCTCTGAGAATTTCAGGCCGCTCGCGCGCGCATTTTCTCCATCGTCCATCCACGAGGCACAGTATTATATACATACATGATATCTACACGCCGGCGGTGATACGTACCAGGTCGCTCGTAAAACACGAGATTAACGCAATTAATTCTTGTACCCGAGAACGATTCTCCGAGGCTACTCGGATTACTCGGGATACTCGGGGGATCTGTACTTTGTCCCTCTCGATCGCATTGCTGACGTAACGTGTCATTAGCGTGGCGCGCCGCTAACAGAACAAACAAATTGTTTCTCCAACCCATCCGACACCTAAAGCGTAACTAACCCAAGCCACACCCCGTGGAAACCCGACTAATTTGGCCGATTGTGGTCGACCCGAGAAACGACCTCCCCCGCCTCTCTTTCTCTTCCTCCTCCTCCTCTTTGCGTCTCTTTCTCTCTTGTTATTTTTATATAGAGAAAGAGAGAGAGAGAGAGAGAGAGAGAGAGAGAGAGAGAGAGAGAGAGAGAGAAAGAAATATCTCTCTTCTAGAACAC
>NW_017259202.1:609809-621531 GCF_001594045.1 Atta colombica
TCATAAAATGTAGTTTGCTAAGAAAAAGGGGAAGGGGAGGAAAGAGAGAAAGAGTGTTGCGCAGTCGACGTCGCTTACGTCAGTTTACGGACGTTTTCAATTTTGCGAGCGACAAAAGATATTTCGGTACGCGCGAGTACCGTGACGACGGTGATTCGTCTTCGATGCCGTGTAAAAAAAGTGCGGAGCACTGTTGTTCGGTGTCTGTTACGAACAATGAGGAGGCCCCAGCTACGCCGGGGTGGTCGGAGCCACCAAATAAATTGAACGAGCACGAGGTACACCAAAGAAGACCGTCACGGGCCCAATTTCAAATCGATTAGCTCGCCCTCGGACTCGGAATGAAAGGCTGCTATCCCCGGCTGCTATCCCGCCAAGAGAGTCCGCGGTTACCTGCTTTATACGAATGCCTTTTTAAGTTAACACGTACGCGCGCGCGCGCGGCTATATAGTATGTTTTCTCATCATAATACATACATATATATAAACGTATATAATATATATCTCCAAACGGAAAATATTCCGTCTATACAGATTCGGATTTCGGGCGCCTATGGCCCGGAGCAGGTTGATGTTTTAAGGTTGTTTGACTTGGCGGCCGAGACGCGCTCTGTAATTATCTCGCCTTGGCATGTACTACCTGCCCAGCTGTATTAGCGTCCGATCCCGAACCAGCCGATATCTCTCGATGATATCCCAAGTCTCTCAACTTTAACAATGCTAATACCACCGCTATGTCGCTAATATCGCGTCGGCCGCGATATTTAATGTCCGCGTCAGGAGTAAGTGGTTAACCAGTATGTACGTGCCGTACAAGGTAAGTAGATACAAGGTTAGTTCCTAACTAGTCGATCGGTCGACGGCGGCTAATCATAAGCGAGCGAGCGAGGGCTTCTCGCCAATTAATACCATCTTGGGTAACATCCACCTCGGGTGGATCTAGGTGGATCGTGCACACGAGGAACGGGAAAGGGAAAAATGGCGGGCAAAGGTAAAGATAAAGGTAAAGGTAAAGGCATGAAACGAGCGAACCGTATGACCGTACGACCGTACGATCGTACGAGATGAGAAGAGACGTTAGAAATCTCTGTCTGTTGCACGAGTTGTTGAATGTTTCTCAGTTCTCTCACTCGCGCTCACCATTCTACCGATGTATTATAGTGCGGTTTTTAAAGAGAGAGCAGCCACAACCTGACTGCGCGGGGCCAGAATACCGCGGTTTCTCTCCAAGGGGCTCTTTTCTCTCCTCCTCTTCCTCCTCTTGCTCCTCTTCTTAGCAACCGCTGCGCAACTGCAAAGTGCGAGGCAACTCCGATCATCGGGGACGAGTGCGAAGAAGAGGAGTGGTGGATCAACGATCCCGTGGCACGATCAGTGGCGTACGTAATAGGGTGTAATGGTGAGACCTTTCGATACCACCGGATATAGTTCGATGCGCAAGGGAAGCGCTACGTTTCTCGGTAATGTGCCCTTGTTCGTAATGCCATTTTTTCGTCGAACCCTAGCGGTTAAATCGGTGCATATCGATGACATAATCTCGGCATATCGACAAATTGATACATCATACGGATATCGACGCATCTGATATCGTAATAAAACTCTGTCTCTCTCTCTCTCTCTCACACACACACACACACACACACACATCTAATATATTATTCTTATTACACTTAATAAATAAACTTCTCTGTATATATAAATATTCTGTTATATAAACTGTACGGTATTGATAAATCTATTAGAATATTCGAGACATTAATTTATACATTCCTAGCTGTTAATTATATGCATCTTTTAAATTATAACAAACTATGATATTAATGTCGATATAATTGCGAGCACTATAATTGATATTATCTACTTGATTGAAATCATTAATAGTATAGTATTTAGGATCCGCATTACACATACTTGTAATATTTTTAAAAATAGTCTTCAACAATTGAGTTTAAGAATAATTTGTATAAATTTGTCAATCATTACTTAGCGAATAGACATAAGAAGATTTTAGAGGAAGTGTGTATAAATAGATATTGATCCCTGTTGGAAAATGTCGTGTTATCACATTTACACCAATGACATAATTATCTGTGTGTGTGTGTTTGTGTGTGAGTGAGATTGGATCTTCTACATACCTGAATTATTTGCTAATGTGATTTCACTTTCACGTTCACGCATTAGTTGCCGATACATCTGAAAATGTGTCGAAAATTCGTGAAGCATTGGTTGCAAAACTGACAATTTTGTTGGACGCGATAGAAACGACGATAATATCCGTATCCGCGAGAGGCAGCGGCACGTTTCTCGCAACATCGCGATAGGATCGAGACGGTAAATCCTGCCGATCGAGAGTTTAGAATAATCAGATTCTTCGGACAAGATTACAAGTCTGTATAAGAGAGCGAGGACGGCGGCGAGCGCGGACACAAGGGGCAAGGTGGGAGAGGGATGAGTCAAGGTGATAGAGGAGGTAGGCACTGGTAGAGTGCAGGAGAAACGAGGAAAAGAGAGGGGGAAGGTGGTAGCGCGTGAGCGCGGGCGCGAGGGATGCGAGAGAGAGAGAGAGAGAGAGAGAGAGAGAGAGAGAGAGAGAGAGAGAAACACGGGATCCAAGGTGTTTTTCGGGGCGTGGCAAAGCTCCGCGTGATTACAGCGCGAGGATCGGTCAGCGCGGTGAGAGTTCAAAGCATCAAAGAGCTCCGACCAGCGAGAAATTGCTTAGGATTCATCCTCCTCGGCACGGGCTGTGCCGAGACAACGCATGTCGTAAACGTATACCCTTCGATCCTCAGGATCCTCTTCACTCGCCTTCCCCGTGGCCAATGATCGCACCACCACCACCTATTCTCTCCTTCTTCCCTCCCTCACTTAAGTAGCCCGACTCAATACCCCTGCGTATAATGAGACCTGGTTCCGATCGCGCCACGATTACGTGCTATATACGTCTAATAGTGCCCCGTTCGAGAACTTTATTTACGAGATATCTATTACGACGAATCCATCTAGCCCGCAGAAACCCATTCGAGGATCATCACGTTTTACCTTCTCCCTTTTTCCATGCGATAGATATTAGGTGCGATATTAGAGAGAGATGCGCCGTGATGTCTTTTCGATAAAGATCTATAATCTCGTAATCTCGTCGATATTTTCTATTTCAATAGTAAGATGATTACAATGAATTTTATCCTTCACCAGCTTAATTTACAAACTAGAATTCGTTGTCTCAATCATAGGACGAGGATGCCAAACTTTATGTAATTTTAAACATTAAAACTTGATGCTATACTATAAGTGCTATGTGAAATAAAACGGAATGGAAAATAGAAATTTTCGAATTTTTTATTAATTTTTTTATTATATTCGCTAGCCTTGTTTATTTAATAAGCTACATTACAGAATGGAAATATAGTCATGTTAATATAGCGATATAGATAAATCTTGATTGCCTCGATTATAATCGACGAAATAATAATCGCATAGATTAGAAACTATAAACTGTTGATAAGCGTCACTTAGATGCGTATCAACACTTTACAATCCCCGAAATCTTATCCACATTGAATTTTTTTTTGTCGATGGGCTCCGGAGCTCAAAATGGACACGCCTAGCATAAATCTTTCGCATATAATAATTGTAAATCCCTATTTTTTGTGTTGGATGCGTGTGTGGTTGCGAAAATTTTCATAATCTCTGACCTTCTCATTCTTCTCCTTCGGTTTCTTTCATAGTTTCGATGAACTGAAAAAGAGGTAAAGAGGATAGTCGACGCAGAGAGAAGATTTTTCCTCACTTGTCGTATTACAGCTCGCTCGGCTGTACTAACAAGTACTCGTTTATACAGGAACGTTATCAATGCGCACACGCAATACCTATTACGCCGTTATTTGTATTTGTAACGATCAGATAGCGTCGGGACGCACGCGATCCGTTGATCCTAAGGGTTCGTAATGGATCCCGCGTAATAGTAATTACCTCCGTTATTATCGTTACTATTAATAGTATTTTTTTTCTTAGTTTCTACCTCATCGTAATCGTTATCATCATCTTTAATCAAATTCTATTTTAGTAGTATCGCTGACGGCCCTCTTTTTATCGGTCTCATAATTTCTCATAATTCATATTACAAAGTGATATCGAGACAAATCATTTCCTCAGTCGCGCACATTATGTGTATTTGCTCGCATATTTTTATAAAACTGCGACTCGTTAATTTTGTCGGCAAGATGCAACGTGACGGCACAATGTGAAAAACGCCAAGCTCGAATCAAAAGAGTGGCTGCTAGCCTGGTTTACCGTTTATGTTCTGACAAATGAACGCGCAATCACGACGACCACGCCTCGGAGAATAAAAAACTGCTCGCGCGCGTTTTTACCTCTTGTCGACGAGCCCTAAAGGCACCTACAGATTCTTCATGTTTTCACCTTTTTACATTTTCATAACTTTTGCAGCACTTTGTGAAGAGACGAGAAATTATCGCAAAATAGACACAAAATTTTTCATATGCAAATTTCTATACTCTACTCTTTTTAGATAATAAAGAACAATTAGCGTATATTATAAGGATTATTATTTTGTAGTTTACAAAAAATGATTCAAGCCTTCTCTTTCTCTGTATTATATTCTCGTTTCACAGAATCGCACATTTGTTGAAAAATTCTTAACGTTAAACTTTTTCTTAACTCTTGTATGTGATGAACAAAAAGTTTCGATGAACAAAACCATTCGATCAGAAATGAATAACAATTAATATTTTAAAATTCGATATGGAACAACATAGGAACGACAATAATTATACACTGAAAAAAAATATAGTCAATTTTAATAAATATTTAATTGAATACTGCCAATTAAATATTTATTAAATATAAAGATATATTTATTTGATGCAAGAAATATTAATTTGATTTAACAATCATTTTTTTTATTGAACAAATATTTACTTACTGTAAGTAAATGTTTAGTTGGTAGTATTGAACTGAATATTTATTTAAATTAATTATATTTTTTTCTCAGTGTACGTATAACAAGTCTAACATTTGCTTCTATGCCATTGTCAATTTATATGGATATATAAATTCATGAAAGGCTTATAATACATAACAATCTCATCGGTAAGGGCTGACGATTCTGCGAGAGCAGCGAAAATGAGCAGCGTTCTTCAAGCGGACTTGCAATTAATTAATAACTCGTACTCGTCGGTACTCTATCTAGTCGAGAGAGGCTCGTTTTACGGTGATTCTTTCGAGCGGCAGCGAATTTATGATATCGGTCTTGGCCGTGACACTTACGAAGAGTTTTAGGATAATAAAAGAGCGGCTGTGTGGTAGAGAGAAGATGAGGAGAGGGATCTGCGGTGAAGCGGGATCTTGAAAGAAAAGAGAATGGCGGGGAGAACGAGAGGAGGAACGAAAGTGATGGACGGTGGCCGATCAGCGCCGTCAAAATAATGATCAGCGTAAATAATAAGCCTCGTTATAATGCCGGACTCTAGGTGTTTTCTCTTCTCCCTTTCTTTTTTATACCGAGTCGGGCGTTCTCGCTCGCAACAATGTCGATCCAACCGGAGTAATCTTTGATCCTCGTAAGCGCGGCCCTCGAAGCCTCTTTTCTCTTTATTTCTTCCTTCCTTCCTGCCCGCCTGTCCATCTGCCTTTCTGCCTTACCACCTTTGTCATTCCAACACTCTCTCTTCCAAAAATGAATTACGTTATCGTATTGCTACCATGCAGCGGAAGATGATTGTATACCGAATTATATGAGCGTATCGAAGCTTCGTATCTAAATATTAATGTGTATATATGTATGTGTGTGTGTGTGTGTGTGTGTGTGTGTGTGTGTGTGTGTGTGTGTGTGTGTGTGTGTGTGTGTGTGTGTGTGTGTGTGTGTGTTATGGTTGACTGCAATAGCCAAAATAACAATGATATTCATCTCTCATACCACTTATACGCGAGATATCTACATTTTACAAAAATATACATTTTTATAAAAAAGCTCGAAATTCAGACGTTATTTTCCGAAATTAATATATAATTTCAAAGAATGTGTAGTGTGCAGATACAAAATTATCCCATTCCGATATATTATTATCAAAAATTATTTTTATGATCTTTGATTCTATCCATCTTTTATGTTCTCTTAAAGCTACGATTCGGCATTCATGATCAAATACGTTGACGTGAATTCTTTTTTACAATTAAAAATTGTGACGTGGACAATTCACTGCAGTTTGTTCCAACATTTTAGTAATACTTTGTAAAATATGACGTGACAAAGTGCAAGCTTGCGTATCCATTCATTATTGTGCGCCTGTGAATGTAAATCACGCTTCAAAGACTTGGACTTTGTAACGCAACAGAAGCAACAAATAGATACGTACAAAGTTCTCGATTATAAGTCGGCTCTCTCACAACGGAAGAAGAACTCGATGAAAGAACAAATGGCGACAATCTCGCGTGCGCGCGCTTAAGCTTGCAATTATTCGAATGCAGGATGCTACGATCCGCTTGTTTCACCGCGAGATATGTCATTCACCACGCATATAAAACGTACAAATTAACGTGCTTGGAGAGTACCTCCGTCTCGGCGGCCATTGTTTCTTGTACACGCACTTTATTCGCGACCCGATTCTCCCGTCGCGTCTATGATTAATTCTTTTCCATGCATTCTTTCGGGGAACAAGCCAACGCGACTCTCGACTCGGTCATCTTGAGATGGTTTGCTATTAGCCGCATAATTTCATAGTATTATACACTACCGTCGTTGATACAATAACATTGAATCGTGCGACTAATTGTAAGAACGAAGCGAGGACATTTGTTTCCGAGTCAACTTGTAATGTAAAGTAAAATTTTAAAAGTCTCTCGCTTCTATCGCCATCTATAAGAGTTGTCGAATTTATAATCGCTTTAATATCAATATAAAAATCTGTACATGTATAGATATATGTATTTCGATTACATAGAATACATTTCCTACATAAACTTTATCAATGCACTTTACTAGTCATACTATTGAAAAAATATCAATTGTGGTTTCATAAATATATCTCAAAAATGTCATACTTAATATTTAATAATACGTAAAATTAAATTTACTAGAACGATTGCAATCAATACGAAATTTATATACATTAATACAGAAAATTTTTATACATATTTAGTTGAATAATTCGATTGAAATAACGTAGCACGTTATTTTCCAAAAGGTGCTCCGGAATATACAAAGAAATATGCATGATTTCTACGGATATCAAGATGTTACTGATATCTGAATAAAATTTGAACACAGAGCTGATAACAAGATACCAATTTATGATGAAAAGTTAATCAAGAGTGCATTTCATATCGGCGCTTACAGCGGTATGGATCATTTGCCCTTGTTTAATATTTGATAGATAACAAGACTTAGAGCGTATAAGCATGAAAACGGAACGCATCCCAAATGTAATGTTATTTTCTCATCATCGCGCGTGGATTTTCCTACGCGGGTAACACGCGCGCGCTCGCGGTAGGTCCATGAAATCTTCTGAAAAAAAAAAACAAAAAAAAACGAAGTAGCGTGTCGATCGGACGTAATCGCGTGGGAAGTCACGACAAACTACCTTTCGTTCCAGTCTCGCGTCGGTAACGCTCGACCGAGATCTCGTTTGGGATTCGTCTCCCATTTTACCGGGCATATTCGAGAGCTGATTTATCGTAATTACTGTAGGAATGAATTATCGAGAGAGGCAACAGCGCGTGGCAATTATTTTGGATCTGCCCCTCCCTCGATAGTTTTCGAGAACTCGCGCGATCGTTCTTTGTAGAACGGGGATTACCCGTTGAAAAATTGCTCTTCCCCCTCGGTCTGCGGGGTCTGAGGAGTCTGAGGGGTCTGAGGGGGCGAAACGCGGTGACCGCGCGCGTGCCACGCGGAATGGCAATGATTCAATGAATTCTGCAAACACAGCGCTTTCTCGGCCGACCGGGGGTGGGTCACGGGTCCTCGAACGTGACAAGCTTACGCTCTTAGCCGCGCCCCCGCCGTGAAGAATTAATAACAATGCCCGAAGAAATATAATAATAAAAGATGCCGGTGCCAGGACGAGAGACCGGTTTCCTCTCTCGGGGTTACGATGACTCAAGATTTTTCTTTCTCTCTCTGCCTTTGTCATCGTTCTCGTTGCCGCGTCGTCGCGCGGTGTGTCCGCACTTTTTTCACGAAACCCTGGAATAAAAAAAAAGTAGTAGAAGCGAACGATATAGAAGCGCCGCGACGCGTATCGCTCCCTTGTACGTCGCAAACCACGAGATCGCTCGCTCGATTTCGAACTCGAAAGACGAACGACGACGATGACGACGACGACGACGACGGCGGCGGCGGCGGCGGCGGCGACGGCGGCGGCGGTGGCGGCGGCGGTGGTGATGGTGGTGATGGTGGTGGTGGCGGGCAACCCGACGGGAAATTGAAAGAATACGAAGCCCGGGTGGGAAGTTAATTGTTTCTCTTTTAACCAACCGACGCGGCCGAGTACGCGTCGTCACGGACGTTGCCCGCGCAAAATGGCCGTCGTCATCTTTCGCGGTACGGCGGAGCGGAGCGGTCCGACGCGGAGCGGCCTGGTAATAATGGCCGGCTCTCGGTTATACGTATGTACATTGCCGTGCAACGCGCGCACGGCAGGAGAACACACGTTACATAACTCGTTTACGGTTGCTCGTGCTCGTGCTCATAGATTTGGATACGGTGTGTGCGTGTACGCGTCACTACGCGTGTGCGTAAATAAGTCGACGCATTAGGGAACGAGCGTGCGCGCGCTCGCGCTCGCTGGATCCCCATGAACGAGAGAATAGGGGAATGGGTGCTAGCTATTTTATTTTATGGCCAGGGCTAATGCGCTCTTTGTGTACGCTGTAGGTTTCCGTCGCGGTTTGCAAGCTCGTATGTACGTTTCGCTAATGCCGCCGCCGCCGCCACCACCGCGTGCAAGCAGGGTGTATACGTGCAACTTCTTCTTGTCGTCCTTCAATGATGAATTACTTACTAGATGCAATAAACGTAATCCCTACGCATAAAAAGGGACAAATGAATTATACATACAAATGTATGTATAATCAACAAATTAATAGAATTAAGGCACGCAAGTTGTAGAACGTTGTTGTCACGGTGTGAACTTTTCTATTCTTGTCCGAGATGCATCGAAACAAATCTGTGTTTAATATTTATATATTTTCTGTATTTAATTCTCTCTTTTAAAGAATATTTCAAATATTGTTGATTCATATTTAGTTGTAGAAAATTATGGAAAAGAACAATGAAAACAATCTTATGTAATACAATTTGAATTATGTAAACTGCAGCTTTTGCACGAATACAAGTGTAGAAAAAACGAGACAGTGGCTTTGGAAGTTTATGATGCCTAATGATTGCTGGAAAGGTATGTAATCTTGGAATGCGCGCGCTACAATTTTTCTGTAACAGTTCTCTGTTACTTATATGGTTGCCACTTTTCGAATAACGTTCATTGGAAATCCATTCTTCCATTGGAAATCGACGGCTTTTCAGTCGGAGATCTATTAACTTATTAGAAATCGATTGCTATTATCAAAATTGTTATCTTGTATTCTCTAAAAAAGCTCATCAAATTTTTAACGGTTAGATGAAGGTTTTTTCCATCAGTCCATCGCAAAGCCGGATTTGGCAAAAAGCCAGGGTCTCGGATGAAAACCGAAAAGGTGGTACATTCTTCACATAACAGTTTATGAAAAAGCTTCCAATATATTGTCGATAAGTGAAACGTTAGTTTCGATCGCGCGGATAAGTGCGCGTGTAGTTAAAGATTTCTTTATCATTTAATTCTTATCGCGTATACTGATCTCGAAAGAAATTTGCAATTAAATGAAAACATAGCAACATTGCCGTCGAAAACAAACCAATCAGAAAATGATGATTCGCTCAGGATTTCAACGCATTTTGAAGCGTTAAGTTAAGAAATATATTGTGACTTGTACTGGAAGTCTCGAGATGTCTCGATAAATGTTAACAAACGTCAAACGACGAAAGGTCCCTCGATCATTCTCGTTGACGTAAACCGTTGCGGGCGATCGATGACGAATAGCGGGCTACGGACGATTTATTTTAAATATAACCGCTCGATTCATTGGCCGATTTGTTACGGGCGTTCCGAGGGCGAAGCGAGAGGTGTACGCGCCCCTTGTTTCCCTTACGTTGAAAGGGGAGAGATAGACGCGAAGTGCAATCCGTACAATGTCACCCCGAAGCGCGCTCGTAATTCGAATATAATGGACTCCGTTTCTCCCTACCGTAATACACGCGCGCTCCTATATATCGTCCTGTATGCTGTTGTATTGTCGATTCCAGCCCTCGCTGCTGATTCGACACGATGGTGAACGCGCTGGCAAAACATATCGTGTTCTCGCACCCTCGTGTCTGATCGCGCCTCGCGAAGATTCCACCGGACAAAAGGATCGAACCGAGCGGAGAATATCCTAAGAAATTTTTTTAATTATACTAGAGGATGAATTGGAAATTCTTGACAATTATATACATACCGTTCAAAATAAAAAGAGAATTTCTTCCGAAAAGTTGAGAAATATTTGTATTCGCGTGATTGATTTAGAACGAAAAGCCAAATCTAAGTTCAACTATCGCAAACATGCTTATAACCAGGGTTGGGTAAGTTAATGTTTTTTTTTAACTGAATAAAGTTAAAGTTAATAGCTTTACAAAATTAATAAAGTTAAGTTAAAGGAATGAAAAAGAAAGTTGAAGGAATAAAAAATTAATATAAGTTAAATCAATATTGAAAAAAATAACTTAAGTTAAAAAAAAAGTTAATTTTGAAAAAAATTATAAACGCATAATCGCATAAACCAATCAGAAGGCTGTATTAGCATCTTAAGAAATTACTTAAGATGGTCTTAAAATATAATAAAGAACAGATTACGTATATACGCCCTTAGTCTTATTATATCTTATTATTTTTCTAAGATATTTAAAAGAGATAAAAAAATGTTTTAACTTAAAAAAAGTTAACGTTTAAGTAACTTATGTTAAGTTAAAATTTAATGCATTTAAAATTAACTAAGTTAAGTTAAAAGTTATTAACTTTTTAACTTTTAATGTTTTAACTACTACCTAATCCTACTTATAACTGCTGATAACATCCTACACGTTTATTTCTCCAGATTGATATTTGAATGTGCACTCTGTTTATACAGTACAGTTAATTGTTTGAATCCTTGCGTTGACATCGTGTATCCTGAGATCGTCAGTAACGTACACTTTAAAATTTGATTCGAAATACGACTATAGCTTGATCGTAAGTCACCGTTCGCTCGTGTACAAGCGGAACGGAAAAAAAAAAAAAATAAGCGGTTAAAGTAGGCTACTATTCGCTCTTACCGAGATCGTCTCCGCCTACGTCGACTACGTTGTTACGGTAATTTCGTTCCACGACGGCCAGGAAGAGCGCTCTTTCGCGGAGTACGCTTATTGGCAAGGGAAAGGCACAGGAAATCGTCCAGGAAACGATGCGCGGCGCTGCGAAATATTAGTTTATAGCATTGGAGTTTATAGCCTCGACCGAGCCCGGCGGGCCTACTTGCAAAGGAACATCCGTCACGGATGTATAATTAAAGCACGATGGATGGGACGATTAACGAGCGCTGTTATCAGGATCGTTACGCTCGCTGCTGCGCTACCTCGCTATATATATATATA
>NW_017259202.1:621631-636876 GCF_001594045.1 Atta colombica
GGAAATGCCGCGGAAATACCGCGAGGACGCGTTCCGTTCCGGGTTCTCGCGCTGCTACCTCGTAATTATTCCACCGCTCTCGCTTACGTTCTTAGCGGAATCGACACGATGGCTATAACAAAGCTGTATATCGCTAACTAGGACGATAATCAATTTGTTTTATATACGAGTTTCTTTTACATTTTCTTGTTAAATCGTTTCGTATCTTCCTTCACATTCTCTCTGGGCTGTTTCATTTACATTTTTCACTCGCTTGTTTTTACAATTTATTTCTTTTTCATGTTCACGCTAAAGATTGAATTAATTTCAATCAGCATGCTGCGCTGTTTTGATTAATCTCTGTAAAATGTAGTTCTAACATGAACATATATGTGTAACACAATTAGATAATCTCATATTCTTTAATCTATCTCTGTCTCATTTTATTGTTACGTCTACATATTGCTAAATTCTATGCCTCGTTTGCAATAAACTCAGAAAAAGGAAAGTTAATATTTATTTTTTTACGTTTATAATTTTAAATATTGTTGATAGAGAGGAAAAACTTTATTTCTAAATTTAATCTTTCGTGTTCTCAAATGGATATATGAGATTTTTAAATATAATTTTTACAAAAATTATAAAATAGGAACGAAGCAATCCAGTTGCCAAGCATCAATAATTCAATACGCTTGTATGTTCTTATTGCAGGAAATCTCTTCGATAGATAATCTGTGTGAGATAAATTATATGAATATGTATCGTGTGTGAATATGTATCGTTTTTTTTCTTGAAAAGTCACTTTCTTTCCAATACAAAAGTAATACATCAATTGTTCCTGCGGATGTTGTTAGAAACCAAATTCTCCTTCGTTATCGCGTTATTGCAATGAGTCGCAGGATCCGACAAGATAAATGGAGAACGTCGAGGCGACGCGACGCGACGCGACGCGACGCGACGCGACGCCATCTTCTCTATTATAAGATATTGTACGACGTAATGTATCGGCTCGTTAAGTTCCAGCGATTCTAGCGCGCACGATAGATGACATAGTCGACTCCGTCGCTCCCTCATCCCCCATTCCCCGTCGCCGACCGAGATTTCCCATACCAGTGCCAACAGCCAAAGCACTACGGTGCTCTCTCCACCCTTATTGTCGGGAGTGTTTCAAATGCGAATGTAATATTCGCGTACCATTAACCCCGAACATGTGTAGGGCGTAATCGTTTCAACCCCGAACAGCCCTTCTACGGACCGTCGCGCCGCACCGCGAGAAGGGAGCCGAGTAGGGGTGAGAGCGATTCCATAAACCCCAAACAAACGCGCGTGCGATGCTCCTCCGAGTAGGTTTGATAACAATCGGTACGCGAGTAACATTGTCGACTTTACGACGACAAGCGAGCGAGCGAGCGAGAGTAAAGAGTTTTCCTAGATAACCCAACCGCGTTCGAGTACGAGTGCAAGCGCGCGCCGCCTTTCTTCCGACATCTGACACGATTCGCATTCAGCCAACCAAACCGCGAGCAACTCTCGTGCTCCCGCCTCCATGTACGCTTCGATGTCCTATCTACCTATCCTGACCTTTCGCTCAGTGCGCTCTACAAACGACGCATTCGCGATACACGCCACGGGAATCGAGCCAAAAGCGGTTCAATCTCGCACGACGATAGAAGAAACCAGTAGCTGTCAGTTGACTCTTTGGAAGGCAATAACGCGCGCGTTTAACCAATATGAAAGGAAAAAATTCATATAAACGCTAACCCTATTCCAAATTAACGGCAAATTATTCTATTTAACAGCAAAATATTTGTCAATTTCATGTAAATTTCTATAAATTTCACAATTAAATTTTGTTACTCTTTTCAACAAATCTTTTCTCTCTATCAAAAAAAATTTAAAAAAGCAGGAGATCTAAGGTTTGTAAATAGATTTAAGTACCAGCAAATTGAATAAACAAAAATTTCTTCTGCCGTCTCTAACATGTAACACTAATCAAATACATTGAATTTGCTTGTATTCTTAATATCAATTACATATATCAGACATAAAAATAATTCTTTGTTAAATCTATGCGAAATAATTATTTCATATCTTTATTGGTAATTTAAAATATAATATAACACAATTTTATTCGTATAATTGATCATATATATGCATAGATATACTTGTAGATATGCATGTCAGCGTAATGGATGAATACGATAAAATAAACAAAGTTGCTCTTTAAAATTGTTCTGATAGCACATTCCAACTTTAATTATATCTACAATATTTACATATAAACATGCGTTATACATACAAACGTATAAGCATAAACGAGCGAATGTGAATAGAAAAAGGATCGAAGAGTGAATCGCATTAAAGACTAAAATTAAAGACTGCCCTAGACAAAATATGTGTATTATAAATGATGAATTTACATTTTTCTTATTTAAATACAACATTGTGAGGCATATGAATGATTTTTATCGTATGAAAAATATATTAGATAGTAAAAAGAAATCCATTATTTTTCTATTCAATTTCATGCAAAAATAATGGATTTCTTTTTACTACACCTAATATTTATTTTTCATTTTGTTTCTCAAAATACTAAGAGATTGTTGCAATTCAAGCTATGAATCATTAACACAATTCAATGAAACTTGATCAACTTACGAGCAATAATTAACTGGTCAAAATTTTATTTCGGATTAAATTTAAAAAAAATCGCAGCGCAATATTTATCGAAAATGGATAAAAATTAAAAGAATTATAGTTATATAAGAATATATATAAGATACGATAAGAATATTAAGAGTAAATGAAAATTTTTATCAAGTGTGCACAAATAAAATGAAATAGAAACAAATTATAAATTTAAATAAAAAACGCATAACCTTAAATAATATAAATAGTAATATTATTATTATTAAATTATTATATAAATTATAATAGTAATATATACACAATGGAAAGCAAAGAAAGATACGTATGCGACACAATAAATAATCACATCGGAGCTGTAATAATATTTTATTATATTCGTATTTTAAACTTTTTTTATAGATATATATATAAAATTTCATAATGTAGCAAATTACATTGTTACGTTGCGTCAAAGGTCTGCACAAATTAATATCTCGAATCGATTATACAACCATATAGAACCAACACAAACGGCGGTCTAAATCTCATTGTGGGCTATGCGGTAGTTAATCCAGACAGACACACGACGCGTTGATATTATTCGTCACATAGTCAAGCCGAGTCAACACTCGACGTGTATCGGCGATATAAAATATGCTACTCTCGTGTAGACACTCTCCACGAGGGCCGGAGAGCAAGCGGCGATCCCACAATATTAATAAACCCTCTCTCCTTCGAGCCGCTTCGAGGCTCTCTCGCCTATCTCTCTCTCTCGGTCCTTTTTTCGGATGAGCCTCGGTAAAAGGGGCCACGCCGAAACGAGAATGGGCGACCGAGACTTCCAGACAGCGTGGCTCTGCATGGTCACAGGTGTGCCTTCGGGCGCGTTCGTTTCGGCGCTGCATTCTCTCTCTTGCTCTCTCTCTCTCTTTCTCTCTCTCTCTCTCTCTCTTTCTCACGCACACATTTGCGCACCCCCGGTATGCGTGTATCAAAAAAGCCATTACTTCTTCAACGTTACTGTTCAACGGGTATCTTTCTTCATCGTAGTTTTCATCGACGCAGCGCGACGCGCGGCTCGGTATCGATTTTACTTCGACTTTTATCACGATCTCTCTCTCTCTCTCTCTCTCTCTCACACCGTCACTCTTTATCCCTCTTTACACCGTACCGCATCGCACCGTTTCGAATTCGTCGCGAAATTTGGCCGCGAGCGCCGAAGCGGTTAGCCCTTTTAGCTGGGATCGGAACGCGGCGCGGAGCGGAGCGGACAACAAAAGCGGCGTTAAAGCATTCGGTCCGTCGGCAATTTTTTCTGGTTCGATTTTGCGGCGGAGGCACCTCTCGGTGAGGAATTCCATCCATCAGTCGGGCCTAGATTACGCCGCGTTAGTTACAGAAAGAAAGAGAGAGAGAAAGAGGGAAGAAGGGAGAGCGCGGAGTGTGTGTGTGTACATCGATATGTGTGTGTGCGTGCGTGTGTGTGTGTGTGTGTGTGTGTGTGTGTGTGTGTGTGTGTGTGTGTGTGTGTGTGTGTGAGATGAAGTGTTTCGTGGATGCGAGGGGACGAAGGAGGCCCGAATAGAGGTAGAGAGAAACTGGCCCTGACTGGAGTAGCCTTAAGGCTAGACGCGGCGGCGGCCGAAGGAACGAAATGGGCGCGAACGTAGCCGAGGAACAAAGAGAGGCGAAAGAAGGAGGGAAGGAACGTGAGAGGGAGGGAGAAGAAACGCTCTTGGGATTCAGGTGTTGATGACCAGACACCGCGCCAGCGCGAGAAGCAGCAACGAAGAAGGCGGCAGAAGCAATGCGCCGCGGTGGCTGAAAGCGGGATGCCTTTCATCTTTTCATCTTTGTCTTCTACCTCCAAGGCTCTCTCGCACATCTTTCTGTCCGAAGCGCGGCCTAGAGGCGGCTTCCTTGCCCATCGCCTCGATGCACATCTCACCGAAAACCCCGCAGCGGGAGCTCTCTTCGCTGTTTCCTACACATTTCCTAGACGTCGACTTCGGCAAACTGTCTGACGGGGAATTATCAAACGAGGAGGCTCCGGAAACCAATTTTATCGCATTAAACGACGTGGTGGTCGTCTACCAAAGCTTCGTGCTGCGATACTAACGCATCCTGTAACGACTTATGTATTTAATACGAAGCTACTATTTAAAATATCGATCGCGTTGACCGAAATATGGAAAATATTAAAACTACAAAATCGGAATTTTTCTGATTTATTTATGTAATTTTTTCCGAAAAATTCAATTGTGAGTGCTTTACTTTGTTTTAAAATATATGTATTGAAAATGCCATAGATATGTCTGTCTGATATTTGTTTTATTACGGTATGTAATACCGTATGATACGTTGATTATAATCAAGGCTTTGATAGTTTTGAAATTTTATATTATAAAGATATGGAGCGCAAAATTTGTAGACAAACATATATGTTTCTATCGTGCAAATATATAGATTTCAACAGATAAAAACAGATAAATATTGGAGACACTTGCTTCATTATTTAAATTAGCACTTTTACTATGTTTTAAAATTTTTTGTATATCTTTTTACATGCGATTCACTCGGCAACGCTTTTGCATCAAATCAATTATCATTTATCATATTTGTCATTGAAAAATTTAAACACTTTTGTCTCTCTCTCTCTCTCTCTCTCTCTCTCTCTCTCTCTCTCTGTATCACGCAAAGATATAAATATTATAAATGATAAACTGAAGAAAATGTAAAAGTAAAAAATTTGTAAGACATCATGATATACTTGTAACATAAAAATGGGTCGAAATCAAGTCTACAGAAATCTGAATAGAATTAAACGTGGTTCATGAAGAAAGTTCTTAAGCGCGTTCGAGATGGAAGAAACCCCGCGAGAGAATGTGCTCGTGAGGATACTCGCGTTACGTTACAAAAGATGGAGAGGTTAGCCGTGGCGTGCCGCGGTGAAATTAGCCGAATTCTCCTTCTTTGTCGAATTGTTTGAGGTTTTCGTTGCTTCCGTTGCGCCTTTTGTTTACTCGCAAACGCGAAAGCGCAACGAACTCTTCGCGTACAATACGGATCTTATATATGTGTACATCGAGCATGGAATTTGGGCACGCAGCAGTTTAAGGCTGTTTCAGACGATATTAAATAATTTTGAGGTCAATTTTCAGACCTATTAAGATTTGTATATGTTTATCTGTTTAATATATATAACTGTATTTAAACTATAATTAACTGCATATAAATATTTTAATAATTTATTAAATAAATTATTGTTTATTAAAATGTTGAAATAAATGGTGATGTAGAGTGTATCATATGGAAGATTGTCAAAAATCTTTCAAACTTAAATGTTACGTAAAAATAATATTAATTTATAATTCTCGAAATCGATTAAAAAAGAAACAAATCTCACAATGAAAAGATTTTATTTTTACTTTTATTTACTTTGCACATAAAATTATTTCTTTTCCTGTGATTATGTCAGAGAACTGCTATATTCAAGGTCAATTCAATACATATATATGTGATTATACGTATTAGCAATATCAAGAAATTTGTATATCTTTAACAAGCGTCTGTACCTGATTTATCTGATTATGAGGCATTGGCTCAAAAGCCATTATTAAAGTCATTTGGAGCAATCTTTATCCTTCTCTTTATATTTCTCAATTGGAATGATTGTAAAATAACAAATAGATTTCGTCGATTTGCCCAGTGTATCGTATTATCATTGAATCACATAGTACAGCTACGTTTATTTCAATAAAAGACGAATAGGTTGCAAAATAGAAAAAATAAGGAAAGAAAAAGAGCCAAGATAGTAAGAGGATTAAAAGTAGAAAGATTTTGTTTGTCTCTTTCTATTTCGATATAAACATTGTATGGTTATTTTTCTTTGTATGAATTTGATCGAAGCTTTGTTGAATCCTTATTTTTGAGTGACACTAATAACACAAATAATAATCCAAGCGTGAATACATAATATTCACAATCCACTATTAATTTTCCATACAGCACAGAAATATTGCAACAACATTGCAAAAATATTGCTGCAATATTGCAGCAACGTAAAAATGTCCGTTTTAAAAATATTGATACATAATGTTGCAGCAATATTACAACATAATATATATGCAATATTAGGTTTTACGCACAGTAGAGGAATACTTGCAGTATTATTGCAGAAACATTGTAATAATGCATAGTAATATTACAACATTACTGCAATATTTATTATAAGATTTTGTACTATATAAATTTAAATATAAAAAATTTAATATAAAAAATAGAAGTAGGAGTTAAATGTAACATATAATGAATACAAATAAAATATGACTTCATAATTAATTATATTTAATAATCTTTATATTTTATAAACGTGTTCCGATATGCACAGTCAGTATTGAAAATTTATAATTCACGTTATGTATATTGTAGATTTTTAATATTGACAATGTATTTTATTTGTATTCATTGTATGTTATATTTAACTCCTACTTCTAATTTTTTGTATTATTATCTTATATCTTATTATTATATGTCCATTGTGCATTATATTTAATCCTTCTAATTGTTTTATGTCTATAAATTATAGGCACAATTCCTATAAATTATAGACATTGACTACGTTTACACCTTATATCTATTTTCACTAATATAGATTAACTTTAATCTCGGTTCAAGTTACTTTTCGTCTTTTTCTAATCTTTAGAACTAGAAAAAGATGAAGATAAGTTGACTAACTGAGATTAAAATTAATCTATATTGGTAAAAATGAACATTAATCAAGTTTAATAATATTCATAGTTAGAATAACGTACAACTAATCAGTCATTCTATTTTTCAGAGGAATATAGATATGAGATTGGCCAATTTCATAACTACAGATGTTATGAAACTCAATTAAGTGTGCCGTGTAAATGTGATCATTAATTCCTATTCTTTCATTATGTTCAGGTCCTTATTTTATTGGGTTATATACAAATTATATACAAATCTTAATATTCAAAGTGAACTTTCTAGCAGAGGCACAAATCAACACAGAATGACAAGAGTCATTCTTGTCTTTGTTTCTTACGGATTTTTAAATAAGGACAGGATAACTTTTATGTCAATTTGTGTCTCTTGCTGAAAATATTTTAAATATTGCTGCAACATTGCTGAAGTAATATTGCAAAAAGAAGTCTTCAATGTTTCTGGAACATTGTATTGCAACGTTGAAATGTTGCAGCAATGTTGCTATAAATTTCTGTGCTGTACGGTTAATTGAGTTGATTGATTTTCGGCATTTTTTTATTCTCCTGCACGTGTCTCGGTTTTTATAACATTTGTATTTGTTTTTAAGTTTATCTAACATATTCTCTACAAATAAGGGAAGCAAGCGCAATGAAATTCTCAGTATTTATCTAGAATAACTTCGGTAAATACGCCGCACTGGAATTTACGCCATAGAAGTCAGAAAAAATAGAAGAAGTGGGAATAATTTTCCCGCAACTACTCTCTCTGTTACATGTCTTTATGTTATATTAGTATTGTGTTATGATTTCAATTGTTAATATTGAAATTATTGTGAGTTGAATCGATTTGTCACCGCATTAAGTAACACCATCATAAATTATAATCTACATAAAATGATTAGGACGTGCAAAAGACTTGTGATTATTTCGTGATACATAAGTGTAGAAGAATAGTAAAGCGTGTTGTATAACAAACAGGATTGGATAAAACTAATTAAAACGTTAAAAGTTAAAAAAAAAGTTAAAAAGTTAATAACTTTTAACTTAATTAATTTTAAATGCATTAAATTTTAACTTAACTAAGTTATTTTTAAACGTTAATATTTTAACTTTTTTTTAAGTTAAAAATTTTTTTATCTCTTTTAAATATCTTAGAAAAATAATAAGATATAATAAGACTAAGGGCATATTCGTAATCTGTTCATATTTTAAGACCATCTTAAGTAATTTCTTAAGATGCTAATACAGCCTCTGATTGGTTTATGTGGTTATGCTTTATGTCATAAGCCTTGGCCCAGATCTACAATAAGCCTTAAGTCATAAGAAATTGACCAATTATAGTCAAATATTCTTTTCGCATTCGATTGTAATTGGTCAATTTCTTATGGCTTAAGACTTATTAAAAAATAATCAATTGATCTTGTATCTTCTTGATGTGCTGGCTGTTTTTTTAAAGTTATATAACTTATGTAGTTATATCGTTATGTGTTATATACTTATATCGCATATGAATACAAATTAAAAATTTAATTTACTTAATAATCTATATTGTAATTATTTAATTTCATTTTAAGAAAAATTAGGATATTATGATCTAAAAAATAATTTTTTTCAAAACTTTTTTTTTAACTTAAGTTAATTCAATATTGACTTACGTTAAATTAATTTTTTATTCCTTCAACTTTTAACTTAATTTTATTAATTTTATTAATTTTATTAATTTTGTAAAGCCATTAACTTTAACTTTATTCAGTTAAAAAAAACATTAACTTATCCAACCCTGATAACAAAATACAAATACTTTGCTCTTGTATTCTTTGTTTAATTTGTTGTCTTGTATATCCGACTTGTTTAAGATATATGGCATTTTTAAAGCAGGATTTATGTCCAAAACATAAAAAGTGCGCAAATTGAATTCAGTGCACTAAATGCAATAAACGCATTACATGAAATATGTATCTCACGTCATAACACTTGTAATACATCTGAGAAGATTGTAATTATTATCTATTATTTCATATACATATTTATGATTCTTATTCCTTAATAAAACTTTATAAACGCATTTTATAAGTTATCGTATCATTTTACATCTTATTTATATGTAAATTTTATTAAATTATATGTAAATTTTTTATGAGTCATACATACTCCCCCCTCCCCCTAGAAGTAACCATATATATCCCACTCCTATAAGATATTCGGCAAAAATGCAAGGGTTTAAAAAAGTTCATTTTTTAATACGAAATATAAATATTTCAAAATATAAAGATTTCTAATATTTTTTTTTATAATATTAGACAGTACAAAGTTTTGACTGATCAATAGTTCGTTTACTTGAAACATAGTAAATAATACTTAATAAATTAAGTTTTTGATGCGGCGTAAATATTCAAAATTACCTTATATCTTTATCTCAATAATTAGTATTTATAAATACTGAATGAGAGGCTTATAATTTAAGCTTTTTTATTAATTCTAATGATGTTGAATTAAGACAAGAAAGAACTATTTTGAAAGAATTAGTTATATTTTTTTTTTACTCCAATTTACTCTTGTAAGTCTATTCCTATGATAATTTTATATTACTAGGCTAACTTCTTAACTGAAAAGCAGGTTGAAGAAGTAGATGTCACGTTCACACTATCGCGCGATATTTCTACCTAAATATTTTACGTGTATATGGTCTAGTGCACGCTAAATATCGAGCTACTAGTTGAACTACTAGTTAAATTCAACTACCGCTAGTCCAGATGACCTCTAGACGAGGGACTATACCTACCGACTTGTTTGCCGAGCACTGTCTTTAACGAGCTTTATTAATGATAATCGATTCGCGTACTTGTAGAGCGTAACGATTGATCATACGAGGTCGATGCGCCGCCGTTGAATACTATCGCGACTGCTTTGTCCATAAATCGTTCTCAATAGAAAGTAATAATGGCGCTCTATCGTGTCTCCATTATTTAGCCTCTTATAACGGCTGCCGGCCGCGATCTCTCATATAGCCGTACATTTTCGATATCGGCTTAATTTGCTTTCAGTCTGGATATTTTCTAGAATCGAAATATGTGATACCTAACTTCTCACAAGTTTTCTTGTAATTTGATCAAAAAATTGACCGTTTGAGAATCTTCTTTAGAATATACTTATTTATACTATTTAAATTTTTGTGAACTTATTTAAAGAATATAGAAAATGCCTGTAATACCATTGATGAAATTATTATTAATTATGTATAATATTTATTTTTAGCGTTCTTTATGTGGAAAAAATAAGTATAAATAAATATCATATATTTAGTATTTGTTGCAAATTTTTTTTGATAAAAATTCGAAATTTCGAAAATTTATTTATTTAAATTCATAATGAATACACAAAACACATGCATACCTAAATATGTAAACTAAACATACATTTCTCGTTTCTTTTCTATATTATATTTAATAATCATTTATAACACGATAGAAGAATCGACAAGAACTACTCCTCATTTTTTGTCCCATTCTCTTCTCATAATATTGTTAGATATATCGCAGGAGACGCGCAACGAGACCCACCAACGAGCGTGACTCGCTGAGGTAGTCCTTATTAAATCTTCCCCGTCTCCATTAGAGGCAGAAATTACGGATAATCCTTTTTATTACGCACGCTACACGGACTCCCATGGAAAGAGAGCGCAGAAAGGCAACCGGTACGTTAAAGAAAAAAAGTCGGGATGGGTCGCGGCCACGGTTCGACGCGGCATGGTGGTCCGCGCTTCCCATTCCCGACAACAAAGCGCTTTTAAACAATCTCCATTGTGCTCGTAATCCCGAGCCATGCGTGAAATCAACACGTTTTTCCACTTAATTGACAAACACACGCCTTTCCGTCCATGTGTTCCCGGCGAGCGCCCACCAAACATGACTTGTATCGTAACATATTTCAAATATATAACGAGTAATATAACAATGTTACTTCCAACTGAATTATTTCAAGCCGAAACGATCACATTTTACAGTAGGGAAAATCCTTTGCTTTTAGACGGCTTGAGATATGTTATGCGCTACAAGAAATTCTGAAATACTAAAAATAACTAAAAGATCTTAAGTTTGCTAAATTTGCAACAGATTTCGTAAGAGATGGGCAGAAACTAATTTTGTTTCTCTCACAATATAAGTTTCTTAAAATAAATTCCATTTTAATGATTCCTGCGTAAAATGTATGCCTTTATAAGAAATGAATACACTGAGAAAAAAATGTGCTGTTGATTCAATTAAAAGTCTATATTACGGGCTGTCACTAACATAAGTGATTAATTCATGTATATTTTTATTATATATAAATTATTATTTCAATAATCAAGGCTTTTACATCAATAAAAATATATACATATGAATTAATTACTTATGTTAGTGACAGCCCGTAATATAGACTTTAATTGAATCAATAACATTTGTTTCTCAGTGTAAGTAAGCAACTTAGAAAAATTATTTTGAGGATGATATATAGATACTTATAAAATTTATTCAGAAAAATTTATCAATTTACTTTAATTAAAATATAAATGATACAAAAATTCCTCAATAATGGTAAGGATAGAACATAAAGGGCAAGAATAAAAAAAAAACACTTATATGTATCACGTTATTCTACGTATATACAATAATTTATTTCGCTACGAATCGTTTCTACATTTACAAATCATTTTTGCTCGAGCGAGTACGAGTACAGAATATAGATGGATGCGACAATGCACGAACGTAACGAGCAGCCTCTTGTTTTACGGAGTGCAAGGCTTATAATTTAATCGACGGTACATTACGCAAAGAAATGCATTTAGTAGCATTCCACGAAAATCTGAATAATGATGCAGTTCCAACCTTTGCAGATTTAATATATCGACACTATATAATTGAACAGTTTCCATAGAAAAGGAATCAAATATCTCCGTGTCTATTTCGCAAAAGTAAAATATGTAGATTTTTTAAGAATTTTATTTAAAGAGAAGAGAATATTTGATAAAGTTTCACGTTATAAAAATTTACAATATAAATCTTAATCTACTTTTCTAAACCAACGGTTGGTTTTCTTAAAATTTAATTATAATAAGTTATATTAACCTATAAATATATATTTACATTTTTACAAAAAGACAGATAAATAAATAAAAATACGAGTAATGAATATTTGTTATTTGCTCATGGTTTCTCTGATTTATTATAAAAAATGAATGATACAATTTTTTCTGTATAAATATTCCTAAAATACGAGGAAAATAGTAATTCCATAAACTTCTAATTAATATTTAAGATTGGCATTTTTGATTCCTTTTGTATAAAATATTTCAATTAAATAGTTACACAACACAAAACCAACTTTGAAATTCATATTTATACATATATATGAATCTTAAAATTAGCTTTGCATTGTTAATTTTGTGTGCTAAACTTAACATCGGTATAGCTGTGCTCGCGCCCGCGTCTGCGCCTAATTGTTTAGAGATCGTCTAATTAGTTAATTACATAGGCGAAAGTCGCCGATTCGGGGTAGTTGACAATAATCGATTACCTATACGCTCTCTCGTACGGTAGCCGTAAATTACGAATAATTCTAGCTAACTGCTTGCGAACAGTTTATTTCGTAAGTTTAGAGACCAAGCGACTCTCGTCTGCGGCGCACAAGACGAAAACCAATATCAGCAAGCAAAAACCTTCGATTAGAGAATGGTCTTTACAAAACGAGGAACTAACGTCGATTATCTACGATGTCTCCCTACATCTGCATCAGTCTGCATCGTATCGATTCGCGATGAATTGGACCAAAAAAAAAGATCGCGTCGTAATCGAGCTCAAAAAACATCCACGATTATCTCGTTTGAATTTCGTCGTGTTACTACTGAATAAGATAGTATACAGATTTCAAGATATCAATAGTAAATAGCAATTCTCGCGGACGCGTTCTTATAAATACGTTACACCTTCGCTTATCTAACAGAATCTGATCGGAATTCTTCATATACATTACTAACGGCGATAATCGGAACTTTCTACTTCATACGTGAATGCTGTATTCTGATTTGGACATAATTTCCCGAAGGATACCAGGCAAATGAAGGTGAAATGTATATGCAGACGGCACAATATCCAGGGGACGTGGTAGAAGTGTCGAAAGCACACTCGGTATCTTTGAGCCTTTGAACATCCTTTAGACATCTTCAAGACGCATCATGAACTCTCACGTCGTTCGGCTAATCCCTTCGATAACGAATGATCGAGATAATGAAGAGAGTTCAAGTAGCGGTGCCATAAGACGGCCTCTGAATACCCGTGGTTGTGATCGACATCGAGTACCCGGCATAGAGCGGTCTTGGCACGAGGAGCGAGGATTTTTTCGCGATCGACTCAACTTCGGTCAATCTCGAAGCTTCCTCGTCAACACCAACACCGACACCACCACTACCACTACCACCACTACCACCACTACCACCACCACCACTACCACCACTACCACCACCACCACCACCACCACTACCACCGTCGCCACTACCCTCGTTGTTGTCGTCGGGTGCGATGATGTTCTCGATAGTGAATGGTTTCTTAACCCTCTTCTCTGTATTCGTCGTCAAAATGACCTGGTCCTCACGATTGGAGGGTAACTGAGTTCGCTCGACCTCCACTGCCAGGCTCGAGATTGGCGACAGGTGGCGATAGGATGACTTGGACGTGAGCGAATTCGGGGAGGTGGGCGACGTCGGTGGCGACGAGGTGGTAGTCAGGGCAGTGTTTCGATAGAGATTTATTCTGGACGATGAGGATGAGGACGAAGACGACGAGAGTGGCTCTTCTTCGGCGAGTTTGTCGCGATTGTAGCCCGAGATCTCATAAGTATTCTCACCCGTGAAAATCGTCTCGCTTTCTCTACCAGTAGCGGCGATTCCGTTCTCCAAAGCGCGGTCGCTCGACAAACGGCGCTCGTCTCGCATCTCCCGCGTCGGATGGATAGTCTGTCTACTGGCGGTAGTCTGCTGAATATACGGCAGCTGCGATACCGCGTACGATGGCGAAACTGCTGGAAAGCCAGAGAAATTCCAAGAAGCGGCAGAGTGCAGCAACGCAGCGGCCTCGTACGTTCTCAAAATCTCATTACTGCCATCGGTAGCACCACCCGCGAGTCTCTGTCTCACTTCGGGTGATAGTAAATAGTAGCCAGCGGTGACGGCTTCCGGCGCTGTTGGTCCAGCTGGTAAACCAGTAGTACCGTCGAATCGTCCGAAGCCGGCCGCGCCGGTGAAATCACCGTGATTCGAGGCTGTCGCGACCATCATTCGCCTCTCCTGTATCTCCCATCGGAGCAGGTCATCCCGTAGACGATGAAGATTCGCTAGGCTGAGACCGTTGCCGGGACATGCGCTCGCGTCGACAATTCCGCCAGTCGACGCGACTGGTTCCGGATGCGGCTGCGGCTGCGGTTGTGGCGGTGGCGGCGGCGGAGGCGGCGGAGGTGGTAACGGCGGCGGCATCGCCGAGGCGAGCGCCTGCAGCTCGGACTTGAGCAGCTCCTTGTCCGGCTTGTGCAATTTGAAGCGCTTCCGTCGGCGAAGGAGCGAACCGTTCTCGAACATGGACAATGCGGCGGGATGCAAGGCCCAATAGGCTCCCTTTCCTGGCCGATGTGGACCGCGTGGTACCTGAAATTCAGTCATCCGACTTATCAACTTGCATCGAATCACGGTGTAATATAGATACTCGATCTATGGAGAAAAAAATTATAATATCGCGCAGTGAAGTTACCAATCTCTTTTGAAAGTGTCCCACGACAATGTACTTACGTCCGAATCGATTAATTCACATATTTTTAACTATTTCAGATAAGAGTACGTATATCATTTCGTGGAAATAAAACAAAGATATATATATATATATA
>NW_017259202.1:636914-646617 GCF_001594045.1 Atta colombica
TATATATATATATATATATTGATCAGTAATTTAAGTATAAGGAGCTGTACACAATTAAAGGAATTGGAATAGAAAATAGGAACAGGAACAGAGAAGAAGAATTTTAACCGAATAGAAATGTGTATTCCATAGTGTATCGTTTCTGATTGGTTGAAATTCTTATTCTTTGTTCCTGATTCTATTCTCTGTTTCTTGATTGTGCGTCCCTAATTCTCATCTTCAGCAATTCTATTTTCTAGAAATAACTACTGCACAATAATCTTCCTATTTTTATGCAATGTCAAAGATATTTTGAAACAAATAGTTAATAACAGTCATCGATATCGCGATTTTTCAAAGTTGTAATTTTAAACCATGCCAAAGACACTTTTGCAAAAAAGAAAGAGAGCGAGAGAGAAAGAGAGAGAGAGAGAGAGAGAGAGAAATTGATTTCATTGAATGAATTAATATATTGTTAATTTTTCAAGCAGAAATGTTATATTAAAAACTTTGCAAGAAATTCAAGAAAAGTTGGCAAGACAATTTCAAATTGCAACTCGTTTCTATTGAATGATGATACACAATACGTTTTCAATTAGATGACAGATAACAGGTTACATAGATATCGCATCGATTCAATGTCAATTTTAAGTTTCAGTTTAGCTTTGACAAACTTTCCGTTTTTTATTTCCAACGAGAAATGAACGAAATTGACGCTGCATTGGATTTATCTTTATCTAGCCTATCAAGTTTCACAAATATTTTCTTTTTAATAAAGATTTTATACATAGAACATATTGCATCTGTAGACACATACACTCTCCCTCTCGTGCATCGTAACTTAAAATTGTGCCTAATCGAATTGTAGTCACAAGTCGGACAGTTGCAGTTTTTCATGAAATGAAAAATGAAATATAAGCCTAATATAAAAAACGAAAGCTAAACCTATAATATAATGTAATATTAAATTAAACATTGAACAAATAAACAAAAAAAACTTTATTCTTAACGATCATGACAAATGAATATCGGACACAATGCGGAAGACATGGAATATTTCCTTATATCCTTATAGAATTGGCGAAAGTTGTATAGGAACGGAAAGTTCAGTCGCGTCGATTGGAAAACTCGGAATAATCGGTCTGAAACTAGATTTCTGCGCTACTTCAGAATCCACGCTTTGATGAATACGCATTTGTGGAGTTGCGCCTTAATTGATATCTTGATGAGCGATCGAAACAGAAGATGCTGGCAATGATGTCCGAGGCAATTACGCGCGCGATTCTCGTAAAGCACAACCGCTCGCATTGCACACTGAAATGAGTAGCCCCTATTTTTCCCCTCTTGGCGGATCGCGTGGAAAGCACCATCCACCTTGCCTAGCGTCTCCTCGACGATGGCCGATATAAGACGCGGTCTTAACAGCAATTGATGAGCTGTAGAGAGTCAGGAGAGCCATTACTTGCCAGGAACGAACAGGTTTTACATTTAATAACGCGAAACGATTATCTGCCGATCGGTTAAGTTAATTCGATCGGAAAGGCATAACTCGCTGCCGGACAGATCTCGCGGAGGGAAATATATTACCATCGCTATTATTAGTACCACGCCTCGACGAGAGATAGACGAGATCAGTCGAGCTGCATACGTTAATTCACGTCTTTTGTCGTCGTTTCTTTCCATCGTTACTGGCAATCTGGAATTTCAAATTATATTTGCGGGGGAGAGAAAGAATTACGTTCGAATCCTCGAGCAAATTTGAAAAATTCATATAACCGTGTATAACAAAGAATTTCTTCTTTCATTTATCAAAAGTGACTTTTGCGCTTTCTGTTATATGATATCGAAAAAACGCTATCATATATTGGATACTTAAATCATTTAAATTGTTAAATCTTTTAAATTATTGAAATTTTTCTATCCAGAGTACAGAGATACGAATACTTATTATTATTTCTAGATTATCTAGAATCTCTAGACTTTATAAAGAGAAAAAAAATAAATGTAATATTTAAAAAAATTATTACTCGATATAATATAATGTCATCGTGATAACGTGTGTGTATCCTGTAAAATACAATACTTACTAGATCTTTACTGAGATACAGCTTATTTTAAAAAGAACATTAAAACTGCTGTTTAAAAATTAAGGAATGCAGATAGAACAGAGATTTAAAATTTATACAATTTCTTCATTTTAAGTTTAAATTTTATCTGCTATTAAAACGAAAATTCTTTCTTTCATCTATAAATTATTTGATTAATTATTAACAAATGTTTTTTTCATATCGAGAAAACTGAACTTAAATGGATATCTTTTTACAACTTTTAATATCCATATTTATATTCTAATCCTGGTAAATTTTATTCTAATCCTGGTAAAGTCTATATGTCCTGAATAAAGTATATATTCTGAATAAAATTCATTAATATAATATGACGTAAAAAAATATAATTTCATTATCACATTATACAAGAGAATATTCGTATAAATCCAAACGATTATTTTTGTAAAAATAAATTTATAAAAATATAAAAATAGGTTATAAAAATTGATTAAAGAATCTGTAAAAAAACAAGCAAGTGAATTTTCTATGTCAGTTATTATAATCTATTTAATATATCAATAATATCGATTTTAATTAATTCATGATCAATTGCTTCTTCCAGCGTAAAATTTCTCGAAAATTTCTCGCAGAGACATTATTGCTTTCCATCGTTTCCGTTCATAGTTTCACGCTTTCTAGCAACGGTAATTATTATTCGTTATAAAACAAGGGCTCATATAGGATAAAATTTGCCAATGAATAGATCCAAATATTGTACTGAACTTCCCCTTTTTTATTTTAAAATTGACGCTTGTGTGTGTGAGTTTTTCGAGTATTTGAAAAAGGTGATAACTTTTATACATACAGAACAGAAAGCAGTGATAAATAAATTTCAGAGGAACTGTTTGGAACTGTTTAAATTTTATGAGAAAGATATACATGATATATCTAATAATTAAATATATGTCCCGAGTTATAAGTTTTTGCCAATCGCTTTTGTATAGATAGAGCGGACTAAACTCATCGAGTCGAAAAATTCTGTCATTTTGCAATTTTCACAATAGTTAACAAGATATTAATTACTAAAAATTGCCAAATATTGGTCTTGAATAATTTTTTACTTAAATACTATCAACTTTATAGAAAAGCTGCAAGAGACAAAAATCATTTATTTTTTCTCATAAAGTCTCTCTGAGTAAAGTTTTTCAGAATTTATTTAGAATTTTTTAATATCGTATTGTCTCATGTTAGTAAAAATAAGAAAATGCAATACTAAAAAACTGATAAAAAATTCTGAAAAAATTCTTAGTGTTCTATGAGAAAAATAAATGATTTTTGTTTCTTGCAATTTTGGCATTTGACAATTTTTAGTAATTAATATCTTATTAACTATTGCGAAAATTGCAAAATGTTAGAGGACTTTTCGACTCAGTTTAGTCCGCTCTATCTACACGAAAGCGATTGGCAAAAATTTTCGAGACACCCTATATGTATAATATTTATATTTTTTCCACATGTTTCATATATAATAGTACATTTTTATGAATTCTAAAGTTTTTATTATGAAATAACTATATAATAATTACAAAATTAAAAGTTAAAAATTATGTCTACAACTGATTGTGAGTACAATAGTCTAAAGAGTTTAGATTTTAAGTCTAATTTTTTCAAATTGCATCAAGCATTGCAAAATTAACAATTAATTGTATTATACAATAAAAGAATCAAGATTGATTGTAGTAATTTATGTTACATTAGTTCATTATAATGTAATTTATGTTACATTAGTTCATTATACATCATAATATTATAGTGAAAACATACTTGAATCATTGACGCAAGAAATACATATATGAGTCAAAGTTAACGTATTATTGTGTACTATTATTATTACATACGTATTATTGTATACTATGTTAACAAGAACATACACAAGTAAACATTTATGTACACAAGTAGTGTATATAAATGTTTGAAATATTATTGATTATTGTATGATTAGTTATCTTACATCATTCTTGGTATTTAAACATTTTTCTCTATAATCGTAAAATTATAAGTGTAATATCCGTATCAGATTAGAGATTGGGATTGAGATTAAATTTAATCAATCAGAAAAAAGAAACAATCCAATATTAACTTTGATGAACTTTATTTTGATTGATCAAATTCTCAATCTCAATCTCTATATAATCTGAACATGGGATCTCTATATGTATAATCTGACATCAGAGAAAGTTTGGAAAAATAATACGGACTTAAACTTGAAACTCTTTAAAGATTTCGAACTGCACATTTTATGTAAATTTTTACATCAAAATATTCCCTGATGCGTGACCGAGTATAAAATATTTTCATATCTATCATCGCGATTGTGGTCAAGTTTGTTTCACCCTGTAACACAGGCAGGGTGTAAAGTTGAAAGTGATTCTACTGTGATGACTAAGGAACAAGAAAGGGTATCGACATTCTTTTGTAATTTTGAGGAATCGTGAGAGAATGGAACGCGCCATGACGGTGATCGCGCGGTGGTCGCACACGTTGGCAGGTGCGAAACAGATGGCTCGATAATATAACAACCAAACACCTTGCGCGTGGCGTTGTCGCTTCTCGAGTTCCGGACGTTTACATTGAAAAGGCGCACATCACGTCAATCAAAGATCCATTCCATCACGCTTCATTCGACAACCATGATTTCGCGATATTACTTTGCAAGTGATTCATTAAAGCTATAGGCAATATGATAAAAATAAGACAATATGAGACAATGAGACATCAGCTTCGCTGATATATCCGTCTAGAGAGAAGTTATCTTTTATGCAAATTAGTAAATTTTATTCAAAATAAGATTTTAGAAAGAAGGATGAATACATAATTGTTTACAGCAACTTGCGGTAGCATATTGTATCAGTCGATCAAGACTTGACAAGTTTCATCTCCGAGCAGACATCGATCGAAATCTCAAAGATCGGACATGAGTTGAACTAACCTTGATGAAGCAATCATTGAAAGACAAGTTGTGCCTCAAAGAATTTTGCCATCGTCGCGTGTCCTTCCTGTAGTACGGGAAGCGGTCGGCGATGAACTTGTAAATCTCGGCGAGTGGCAGCATCTTGTCCCTCGACGACCATATCGCCATCGCCGTTAGCGATATGTAGGAGTAGGGTGGTTTCTGATCACCGTAGGTATCGCGCGAAGGTCGCGGCATCATCAACGAACGACGAGATCAACGATAGGCCAGTGAAGTCTCTGTTTCACTCTTTCCTTCTTGAACAAACGTTCTTACGTGTGAACACTCGACACTTTGCACGAGGTTCGCCGATCAGCATCCTCCGTATTCTCGCGAATCGACAAGAGCACAGGGTAGACTGCTCTTGGTCACGAGCGAAGACGGAAATTTCCATCGGACCCAACCACGGAGACCCGCGGCCGGCCGAGGCGAGCGAGGTTCGGCCCTGATGTATCCCACGCTGTGTCACGGTGTATCACAATCTCGAAGATTTCCAACCAACACTGCCGTTATCAGGCGCCGGCGATGCCTAGGCGAGGCTCGCTGATCCAGACCAAGCCCTCGTTATACTCGGTAATCGGTTATTCGAATCCGTATTCGCTTCGCGCCGAGCGCACGCCCAAACACACCGAATACCCACGATCGCGTCTCCGCGGATACTGCGGCCGATCCATACCCACACCCCCGCAACGGACTTCCCCTACCTACGAACCCATGGCTCCACCATGTCCCGGATTGGAGCCCACTGTGTCTCACCTTCTCGACCGGTCTCGCTTGCGCTACCAGCAACCACCTCCGTCCAATGATACGATAGCTCTCCCACCTCGACTCGTTCCGGATGGACGGCTGACGGCGTGGACGCGAAAAGAGCGTCCTCCATCCGTTCTGAACGGATTCCGAGAGGCGGAGCTCTTGCGCGAATACCATTTAAAGTCACCTCCCTCGAACAAACAGGAACAGTCGAGTCTCAACCAATCCAATCGAGTACTGCCCGTGGCTGCCCTCGCCCACTGCTGGGTAGCGGTGTGTCCCATCACCCCCGTACCCGAACACCACCGCACCAGTCGTCTGCCTACCCTGGACGCCCTGCACCCCTGCAGGACTCCCGAACGCCACCGGGTACATTAGCCAGCCAGCAGAAAAGAACGAGCCGAACGAGGAGAGAGAGAGCTCTGTCTTTCGCGTGGATCGATTCGCGACCTCGGCGCGGCGCGCCGTTTCGTTCCAAGGATTAAAATCAGTGTAATTTTATCGAGTCTAATCCTCTCGAACAGCGAAATGTTTGATAATCTGGCCGACAGATCTGTCTTTCTTTGGGAATTCTGGAGTAAATATATCTTTAACTTAATGTTCTCAAACGAATGTATGAGATATCTAAATGCGAAGAAAAATAGTGAAATATTAAAGTTAAGAAATATTTTCCAGATATAAATAAATCATATTTGTTTTATTTCTTAATGATTCAGTTTTACTGAAAGAGAAAGTAAATCAATAAATCTCTTATTTATTAACTTCTTAAACAACGATATAATTTTTATATCGTTACGTATCATTGCGTAAATAAGTAGCTGCGTTCAATAAAAAAGCAGCATTGCAACTCTGTTAAAAAATTCTTTGATAAATTAATCTGGTTCTTATAGTTCCTCTTTCACTGGACCTAAGAATATAAATTATCAATAATATTAAAGAATCTGACAACAATTACAATTGCAAAGCTGTTTTTTTATTGAATGCAGCCAATATATGTATATGTATAATACGTCAGAATAAAAATGCGGCATTGTCGTTTGAAATTATGTAAACAATTATAACTATAGATCAATTCGCAAAGATTCGAGTTGAACAAAGATTAATTTCCGATAGTACAGCTACGTGCAAAGAAAAACTTTGTTGCTCATGAATAAATTATTATTGCGTGGTTCCAATATCTAAAATTGTAGATATATCTGACATTTTTATCTTTGTCTCGCTTAACCACGTAAGCGCGACTGTAAATCTCAAATGTGCTGACCGCGCACGTTTCTGAGTACCATTAGCAAAATTGTACTGTTCATCGAGAGAGAGTTTGGGATCGATCTTTTCCTAGTTAGCAAGATCTAACCCAATCTTTCTCGATCGGGGACCGTGCCAACTTTACAGGTGAAGAAGATGGGGAGGGAGAAGATAAACCAATCGGATCGAAGCGCTTTCCTCGCTCGAAGTTTGCAGGCGAGAGGCGTGTCGCTACGCCTCGTGCCTCGCCGACAAAATGGCAATTCTCGTTGCGCGTAATGTACACTAATACTTTAACTAGATTCTTCGGAAGAAACGTATCACGTCTGCATAGCCATGATTCTTGATTATTTCCATTAAATAAATATATACTATAAGCATTTCCAAGTAATGCGTGATATAATAAATAATTAAAACATGTCATGTCATGGCACGCCAAAATAAGTTTTTTTTTTATTAACTTCAATTCTTTTGAGATAACTGTTTCATAATATTCGTCTTTCAAAGTTAAATAATAAATATCTTTAATAATAAGTTAGTGATAAATATACATATATACGTGTTATTTTACATCAAACGAAAGATGTTTCTTTCTTTTACGAATTTATAGCAAACATAAATTAATTAGAGCTTCTTTCACAAATAAAATTTTGAGAGAATTTTAATTTGATGATTTAATTACCAAAATAATAAATAATATCGAAAATCGAAAAATTGAGTTATAATATAGATAAATAATAATCGTCCTTGTGACCCTTCTTCTAACAACGAGGAAAAATCGATTCTTAATTATTTATGTCTCAAACGGTTTTATTTATTAGCTTTTATTTATATTCACTAAGGTTTTTTTACTATTATGATGCGTGTATATATACATAGATATCATATAATAAATATTGAATGGTTTATTTTGTACACTCTATATAAAAGATAATAGACGATACTTAAAGAAAAAGTGATAATAATTTCAGCAATATTTCTCGTTAGGAGGTATTAGTAGAGATTTATACTCTTATATAATTTTAATTTATTTTTAAACAGAGTTTCGGATGCAATTTTTTCAATTTTGGTTTTTTAGTATAAAACATTTAGTATAAAACTCTTTTTTATTTTTGTATAAGGAACTGTAGAATTATGTATATGCTAGTGAAACTGTCATTATTACTTTCATTATCATCATAGGTATATTGATAGAATGTCGTACTAACATGGATACCTAAAAATGGGGGGGGGATCAATGAAGTCAGCTTACGACATTCCATAATATATTAATATTTAAAAAATAATGACAGTTTTATAAGTAGCACTTGTTATAGTTCTCATATATAATTTCTTATAAAAATAAAAAAGAATTACGCATATTTTATACTATAACTATAAAAAACAAAAATTGAAAATATGGCGTATTAACTTCGCGAATCTAGTATGATATTACTATTTCCTTCTAAAGTACAAGAAGAAGATAAATATTTTCATTTTTAACTACTGATTCCGTTAATACTATTCGGATTCAATCAATACATAGGGTGCGTCATCAAAATCCGGACAAATCGAACACTTTTTTTAAACAAAATGTTTTTAATGAAAAATTAAATATTACAAAAAATCCTTTTACAAGACTTGGGGGGGGAATCCTTGTACAGCACAATTATTCGATATATCCTTCATTGAATGATGGCCTCTATTCTCGATTGCACGCATGCTGTAATATAGCGTATCCATGCCGATAAACAGCCTCAATAGTGGTCCTTAATGACGTCACATTGGGATGTCGAGACTTGTTTGTGACCCTTTCAACTATGCTTCATAGTTAGTAGTTCAAGAAATTTAAATGTAAATTAAACTGGGCTGTTGGGAGGCTAGAATGAGAGCCGAGGCGAACAACTCGGCTTGTCCTGGCAGCTTCAGAGAGCATCTGTCGTATCTTTAATGTATGATTTGTATCAAAGGTTCTCCTTGGCAATTTAACGCATCGTTGGCTCGCTTACACCAACAATCGATACTAATTTTCGCAACGATTGCCCTGGGTCCGAAATCAATGCTTGAGTTCTTTTAATGACTTTTAATTAACTGCGGAGATCCTCGCGGTGCGTTCTTTCGAGTGACTCTTCCTCGCTGGCATACTGGAATCTTCGTTGGATTGTTCTAAAACCTATTTTGACACAACGTCATAAACAGTTGATGTCGGATCTAATCTAAAGAACCGAAATATTTCCGAAATATTTGCTGAGCGCTCAGCGCGAAGGCCTTCGAAGATCGCGGCTCTTCGATTTTATTCCGCACTTGGTTTCAACAACCATTTCGCGGCCATTTTGAGAATATGATTGTTTACTAGAAGCATCAGACTTTCTCGAACGTCAACAACACGCTTTTGGCGGAGGCACAATATAACGGAAAATTTAAATTGAAATTTGTCCGGATTTTGGTGACGCACCCTGTATATAATTTAAAAACAAAATTTCAACAATTTTAATACACTTTAATGCTGAGTGATAAAAGAAACATTCAGCATATAGTGTGATGAGTTAAAAATTTTTTACAGCACTTGTAAGCATTATTTGTCCTTATTTAATATTGATAGATAACAAGGATGAACTGATGCTTACAGCATATGAAAACGGAGTACACTCATAATAGCATCAATCGAATTGGAAATATATATATATATATATAT
>NW_017259202.1:646717-647286 GCF_001594045.1 Atta colombica
ATACATACACATAATTTGAACTGGATAATCGTTTATCAAAAAGATCAACATAATCTAATTTAATTTTTATAAATTTATTTTTTAATTTCATTATTTTTATTATTGTCTTCTTTTTATTAAAAATTTACAAATGATATGATAATTGAAATATTTAAATCCTTTCGAACTTTAATAGTAATAGTACAAACATGTTCATATAATTCCATCCATATAATCATCTTGTTGAAAAAATTCAGCTTTGTAAAAAAAATCTTAGTAAAAAAAATTTTATTTTCACAAGAATTAAAATTTTATCATTTTTTTTTACAAAACTATTTTAATACAAAGTACACAAATATTTTGGTTTAAATAAATTCCTGTTGGAAATAAACTGATGACATCTGTTGGAGATAAACTTAATTTTCGTAATTATTACTTTAACATATAGTGATAAAAAGAGTGTATTTAAGAATTACCGACAGTATGTAATAAAATTTTGTAAGATTGAGAATTATATTTATTTCCATTTGAGGACGCTCAGGTCGCGCTTGTTTTTCAATAGTAAATATAAAAACGTAATAGAAATATAA
>NW_017259202.1:647386-647887 GCF_001594045.1 Atta colombica
AGAAATGATGAAAGAATAACAAAATTATGCTTTAAGGTGTTTTGACAGTGTAATTTGAACATTTGATTGAATCAAAATTCAGAGATATACTTTGTGGAAAATCTACGCGTATATTTAACAAAGAATTAATATACATTATACAACATATCAGATATATCATGCATCAAGTCGTGATGGCTTGAGACCTAAGCGATCAATTATATATTCTGGCATACAATAAGTAGGATTTATTGGTTTTAACGAGAAGTTCTTGTCTAGCAATGACAATGCAGTGAGGCCGAACAAAGTATGAAAAGGGTCAACCATATCACCAGGTCGATCACTAAAACCGCCAGTTTCGATGTCTTGACAAATTAAAATGTAATCCATCTGTAATGAAAAACATAAAAAAAGAAATTATAGTAAAGTGATAATATGTAATAGTAATATTTGTAATTATTTTATTTAAATCGTTGGCACTTAGGAATATATACACACACAAATATATATATATATATATAT
>NW_017259202.1:647987-660445 GCF_001594045.1 Atta colombica
ATATATGTGTATGTATATGTACATTTTATGTGTGTGTGTATGCGAGCGCATACACACATACGCACACGCACACGCACACGCACATATGCACAAGGTAATAAAATAAACAGTTATAAGAAAGACAGAAATGATCAACAAATCGAATAATTAAGAAATATCTTATAAAATGTTATTAAAAAATAATTACCAAGCCTTTTTTATCTATCCAATGAAGACGACCTAAAATTGTTAAAGCTGACAGTACCCACCAAGAATAGCATACATCTGGTAATTTTTCAGGCCTGCCATTTAAACCACCAGAAGGTAATTGTCTCTCGCATAACCACCATCCTAAACGATCAGCATCTATCAGATGCAGATGTCCTAAAAAATTACCTTAAGTGAAATAATATATTATGTATGTATGTAGTAGTTATTCTGCATATTGTTGTATATACCTGTGATCGAAAGTAATCCAACGCAACAATAAATTAAACCCGCATGACTTTCAGATCCTGGCTTTGAACCGAATCCTCCATCAAAATTCATACATTTCAATACAAATTGTACTGCTTTCTCGACATCTATTGCATCTAAGCAGTTCTGAAACAAGTTAACACGATACAAGGAATTTAAACTTTTTTTATAAGTACCTTCCTATTCGTAAGCAAAAATTTTCAAGAATTTACTTTGTCTAAGATGTGTTATGGTTTTATGGATCTGATAAGTATCATCTTTAAATCCACTAAAGCTAAAGAATCTTCATGAAAGCTGAGTTTCCAGGATATCCATTCCATTTCACACATTTGAATACATTTTGATTTAAAAAATTAAGTGTTACTATTTTAAAATACTTTGATTTTGTGGATACTTAAATGTAATTATACTTAATGATATTTACCAAAAGTGACAGAGTAGCAACGGCACAGAAAGAAAATCTGACATCTACTTCACCCCATTGATCACCCACAAAACTTCCATCTAGTTGTTGTCTTTCTTTGACATAACTGACGACTTTATCAACATTTATTACATCCAAGGCATCATATATACACAATATTTGAACTGCACTAAGTGTATAAAGTAAATGTGGATCATGTTGTATACTGGCACTGATGCCACCATTGTCATTTTGACATTGTCTAATAAATTCTAGCACTTCTTCCTTATTAGTTTGTTCTAACTTTCCCATTAAATCTAGAGCGGTAAGGCCCCAGTACATGCCAGACATCCTCATGTGTTCAGTCTGAGAATAATTCTAAAAAATATGAGTCAATACATGAAGTGAAATATTTAAAAAAAATATATGTTACAATAAATATATATATATGTATATATGTTAAAATATATATTTTATCATAATTAATTACTATATAAATAATTGAAATATTTTTACATATTCATCTTTGTTGGTCCCGTATGAAATGAGATAGTTTGCATGTTTCTCTATTAATAATTTTGGAATGTTGTTCGGTAGTTCAATGTCGTGTCTCAACGTTGTCTGCAAAAAAAATGAAAAAGATAAAATATAAATAATTACTATTATCCAACTTATCTAACATGTATGTTTTAATACTTGGTCTTTATAGATATAAATAATCGCAATATATAAACATTAATCTCAAAATTATTATAAAAGTTATTCATTATTAAGTTATCATTATTAAGTTACATAAAATTTTGATACGAAAAAAAATGAGTACTACATTTCCTAAAAATAAAAACTACTTCGTATTAACTTTTCTTTTGACACTGGACAAGTTAAAACTTACCATTTTGCAATCGTTGCAATTGTATAATACAATTGTTAAATTACATTAATAAAGTTGATTTTGTTAAGATTTCGTCTTCGAATCTACGACTGCATCCTAAATTTAATTTGACATTGTTTAAAGTCTGATAATCGAAAAAGTACTTTATTAACCAAAAAAGATCCACTAAAGTTTACTAAATGCACTTGCTTTTGCGCACACTCCTTTGGGATTTAAAGTCACTAGACTTTATTATTGGATACATGATAGAGGCACAGAATAAGTATAAGCACAGAATAAGTAAAGTACATATAGTATGGACACTGAATGTCGGTATCTTTAATATAGTGGAATGGATCCCAGGTCACATGATTCGGCGCCATGTTATGGGTTGGAAAGGCGTTTATAAATTTGAGTTTTTATAAAACTAGAAAGAACTTTTTCTAAAAAAAAAAAAAACATAATTCAGTTGTGTCATGAAAATTGTTTTGTTATAGCGAATATATTTTTAAATCAGAATTATATAATAATATAATGTTAACGAACTCATTACATAAAAATAATATTCACATTAATAATAATAATAATAATATTAAACAGTAATAAGTAAATTAAAAATAATAATTGATTAAATACTATATGAAAATTGTAATTGAATAATTATGTATGAAAAAATAATATATTGCATGAAAATTGTAATTAAATGTGAAGTTGTAATTTAATAATATATGTACACACACACACACACACACACACACACACACACATCAGGCATATTTTATTACAAGAATACTTTATCGTATACAGTCTATACAATATAGCGTCTCCGAAAAAATTTTATTTAATTTTTTAGTAAAACTTAATTTTATTAATCCTTTACCATACTTTTCTCTTTTAAATTAAAAAAAAATTAAGCTTTGTACAAACGACGTACCATAGCTCTCACCCGTGATATTCATGGCCCGATTTCCTTATCACGAGTCTCAATATTGTAGATGAAAGGGTTAATTATATTTTATGCGAAGGAGATCCAGCTAATCTAACTTAACTTGCAATTTGAACTTGCTGAAGGCAGTTACATTCCTAGGTATCAATCATGAAACTTTATCCCTAGGATAGAAAGTGAAAAGTGAAAAATTTTTCTATTAATTTCAATGGTAAAAATTTTCACTTTTCACTTTCCATTCTAGGAATAAAGTTTCATGATTGATACTCTGATTGGAAATCGACGCATGCGCATTAAAAATTGGGGACCACAAAAAGTTAAGTATCCATACTGTATGTATTTATATTGTGACTGTGCTATGAATCTGTTTTCTTGCACGAGGAAAGATTCAGTACCAACTTTATGAGGCGAAACAGGTCAGGTATTCATAGTCGATTCTTACATTTAAGACTGTCTTAAATCAATCTTAAGATGTCTTAAATCAATTTTAAGATGTCATAAGTCAATCTGAGGATTGAGGTTGAGGTTTTAAAATAAAAAACGGATTATGAATACCGCCCCATGTTTCACAGTTGATAGACTGCGCACTTAGAAAGACGCAGAGAAAAAGTAGGCGTGGTTTGGCTAAACTGAGCACATCATATAATCCTTCCACCATGGTATGGAGTGCTACTAATGCTAGTGATGTCAGTGTACTGCTACACACATGCACACGCATTTGTAGCCGACTCGTAACGTAGCTCATAGCTGGTAGTCACTCTAACGCTAGTACAGCTACAGGCGGCGCGCTAGCTGTGACTTTCCTCGAAAGAAATGTCGTCGATGACGACAATCGCCGCGGCGGCGTTGGAGTAAACATTGAAACATGTCCGGGTCCGGACCGAATGGTCGTATGCAGACACTCGGTCAACTCGGTGACGACGTTCGAACGGGTGCGGAAGTAATTTGCGCAGTCTGTGATAAGACTGACAAGTTGTCGAGGTGTTCGCGCTGCAAAGTCGTCTTCTACTGCACGAAGGAGCATCAACGACGCGACTGGAAACGCCACCGGGAGTTTTGTGCGACTCATCCCGCGGCCACCGTGCCTGCGGAAGAGCCGTTCTCCCTGCCTGCCGTTGCCACAATTGCCACGAACGAGAGTTTAGATCGCGAGATCCCGTCTAAGCGGCATCCCTCTGTCGGTAATTGTAAAGCCCCGAAGGTGGTCGTTCCTAACCTAAACCTAAACAAGACCTCGGCCGCACCGCGGAGCTTGAACGTCAGTAACGTCACCTCGGAGTCTTGTCGGAACGTGAAGCATCCAGCAGGTATGCGCGCGCGGTTTCATATTCATATTGTTAAATTGTTGTCAAACTCATTGTCAGATTCTACACAGTTTTATGCAGTCTTACGCAGTAAGAGGATTTTGCGCGTTAATGACATTTAATGACAATAAGAATCTCGTTGCCGAGATAACTCGCGATATAAATAGCCAACCTTACTGATTGCGCATTTCTGCATTCTATCGTTAAAGGCGTTTTATTGTATCTTAATTATAAGATAATTACATCGCCTTAACGTAATGTCAAAATGACAGTTTTTTTACTTATACTTGTTCTGATTGCAGATGCGAGTGTACAAGAAGAAATCGAGTCGAGTCAACAACAACGGAAAAGAAATCAGAATCTTAAGAAGAAATCGAATAGCGGAAAGGCAAGGAGCGCAAGAAATAACAAAGCTGATGGCTGGACGTCACCTATAACGTATGAGGGAAGTTCAGAGGATACTATACTGGGAGCTCAAGCCGAGCTCCTAAATCCCATTTTAGAGAGTTCCAGGATTTTCGATAGTTTGAGCAACGCTGATCTTGGCTCACCTGCTCAACATCGTAACGGTATGAAGAACTTGTCGGAGATACAGGATCAGGAAGAAGACTTTTCACCTCCTTTTCTACATAGGAACAGAAGTAATCTCGAAGAACTTCTAGACAAAATTTGTCAGTATGTGATAAGGGATATGGACAAGTACGGTGTATGCGTGGTAGACAAATTTTTAGGCAAGGAGAGGGGTCTTAAAGTGTTAAATGAAGTGTTAAATATGTATAGTGCCGGATTATTTCAAGATGGACAATTGGTTTCTAATAAAGGTAGCGCAAATGACTTAAAAACGATACGTGGCGATGAGATAATATGGCTGGATGGAAAAGAAGAACAATGTGAAAATATTGGCACACTGATATCACAGGTCGATGCAATCATTATGAGAGCCAATAAAATGCACAATAATGGGAAAATAGGAAATTATACAATCAATGGAAGAACGAAAGTGAGTATGATTTTTTCTGTTTAATTTCTTTATATATTAAATAATAGAACATGATTTATTTTACTTTTAAATATATTGCAAATATATACGTACACATATATATATGTGTGTGTGTGTGTGTGTGTGTGTGTGTGTGTGTGTGTGTGTGTGTGTGTGTGTGTGTGTGTGTGTAATATAATTGAGATTTTTATTAAGATACAATTTAGATGAATCTTAACTCTTTATCGTTATAATCGATACGATTATACGAACGTTATGCTTTCTTATTTTTATTAGATAAAATTAAACAGCAGCGTAAGACAGTTGTTCGCTTAGTAGCCACATGGTGAAAAGTTTACAAAATATATCTTTCTCCTGATTTATTTCTCATTGGCGTATTTGGTTATCGTTTACATGGTGGAAAGTATTAATGCGAGATACACATGATTTTTAATCGCGAATAATACGACGAGGTGAATGCGATAGACAAGGTCAGAACTCCAAAAATGTAAAGATCTGTGAAGGAGTATTGTATTGTATGTCGAAAGGAGGAGGAGAGTGGGATCGCGCCAAGTGCAGTCAGTCACGTACGCCGCGCGACTCCCACCTTCAGCCCTCTTTCTCTTCTGATGTCGACGCTGCGCCGGTGACGCGATACAGTAAATTCGCTTTATACTACTCAGCTGCTCAATCGCATTGGCGACTAGTCATTTCTTTCCATGAAGACGGAAACATTTAGCAAAAGATAGATTATTTAGTTTCCACTCAAGCTTTTGTCTGTGTATTATTAACGTTAAAAAATGATAATAGCATTAACGTATTTTCATATATCACTTAAATATAATAAAATACAGATTTTTAATATGCGTAGTAAATAATGGAAGAAATAAATGTGTAGTTGAAGACGCGAAGATAAAACACATAAAGTGAAATTTCTTATTACAATATAATTATATATTTTTGTCTTTACAAAAAATTTACAAATCTTGTAATGAAAATCGAGATACAAAATAAAAGAAATACAAAACAGAAGAAAAATCAAAACTTTCGCTAAAGGAACAATCATGAAATATAAAGTTGATACGTAGAACATCCTGTTATGAAATTTTCACGTTTTTATAATAGCACGCTACAACAATTGAATATAATTGCTATTGAATCCTATAAATCATCTTTTGTTTTATCAACAGATTCAGGATATTTCTCGTATTGTTCGCGATTGTATTGCAGCTCATCAAATTATCAGTTTAATAATTATTTGAATTGTGATCGTTATCATTATCCTTTCGTATGATTTAGCAGTATCTATTTTTAATTAGATTACTCATAATAAGACAAGGACATTGTATATGATAGTATATCTGTATTACATATGTTAACTCGTTTAATTCTAAGTAAAAGGTAAAGAAAACCTGGATCATTTCATTTACTATTTTATAATACTTTATTTTATATACTGTCATTTTTACCGCTATGTCATAAGTTATGCGCGTGCGAAAATATTTACAATAATACACAATCTCAGTTAATCCGTCTATGGATGTATACGTGTTTTCGAGTCATAAATATCTTTATCCGAATAACAAGTGACGAAAATAAAAACCTAGTATATATTCACTTCGTTTATTCTTTACTACATAAATTATGATGATAATTAATGATTGGAGTTTCAAAGAAATATGTCTACGTTTAGTTACGTGTGATGAAAAATCTAAGACATTTTGATCAATGACCATGTTTTTGAAAGTCAAGACGTTTGAACATGTTGTATTTAACACAAACATATTTAATACAACATTTTACATTTTTTAAATGTAGAAAGCATTACGTAAAACATTTTGTGTATTGTAATATATTTAGAACGTTTCTTGGGTAACATACATACAAGTGTACTTTTTATAATATTTTAAAATCAAAATTAGCAAAAGACCGTATGTTAAAGAAAGTGTACTTAGAAAAGTATATTGTTTTTTTTTCTGAAATATCAGAAAAATTAACGTATTAAAAAGAATTTTTGCGGCTTTATCATCGGCTTATTATAACAATAAGCAGACTTTGTTATCAGAAAACGTGAGATTACGTACATAAGGTAATATGCTTTCAATGTGAACTGAGTCAGCCAATTATTTTTGTTTTATAATTGCGTCGTAAATGTAATACAATAGTATATATCGATTTGACAAGATAAAAAGAAGTATAAAATATTTTGTCTATTAACGACTATTATCTATTAATGATTATTCCCGCTCATCAATAGAAATGATAAACAAATGATAAACGTATCATATATTAGACGTATTAAAAGTGTATATTATATATGTTATATATAATTTTCTCTCTTCCATTAAATTATATATTTATGCTGTATTAAAATAAATATAATCTAGGCATAATTGTGTTTAAAATACAACAATGCTAGTCATCAATTATTGCTCGTTGTCTATATGTTTTTTCTTTTTAAATAAACTATACATGTAACTATACATATAACTACACAGTTTGTACTTTAAATTATTTAGTAGTCTTGTATACTTCTAAAAAATATAACATTCTAAAAAATATAACATTTGTATCTTTTTTACATAAATATTCGTTATAGTAAGATGTAAAATTTGATATAAAAAAAAATATATATCAAAGAGGGAAAAATTACGCGCGTAAATATCTTTGCAGATCTCTTATTGCAGCAATATTAAATTGTGATGTCAAATATAAAAAATTAAATACATTTTCTCCTTGCGCATCGGAATAAATTAATACCTTCCCATCATTTCATGTTTGATAATATAAATTTGTAATAAATTTTTTCTTATCTTGCGTAAAATCGACTTGCGTTGAGATATTTAAATAATCGAATATTTTCAGAATTTACAAAGCTAGTCACAATTCATAATCTATCGCTTATATATTCTCTTTTAATAAAATATATTTTTCTTCGGAATTCCAGGCGATGGTAGCTTGTTATCCTGGTCATGGTTCACATTATGTAAAACATGTGGATAATCCTAACCGAGACGGACGTTGCATCACAGCCATTTATTATCTTAATCGAGATTGGGATGTTAAGGTGAAATTTTATATATGTATTAATATATTTTTAATTGTTAATTACAAGTCCAATAAAATAATTTATCACGATAGAAATTTATAAATAATTGTGTATTTTTTATTGTATGCAGGAGAATGGCGGACTTTTGAGGATATTTCCTGAAGGATGGCGCGATCAAGTAGCAAACATAGAACCTTTATTCGACAGGATATTATTTTTCTGGTCGGACAGGCGAAATCCGCATGAGGTGCAACCAGCGTTCAAAACGAGATATGCCATTACACTTTGGTATTTCGACGCCGAAGAAAGAAATCAGGCTTGCCGAAGATATCAAAGAGAAAGTGCGTAAACAATTGCATTGACTATCTTTTTCTGTTTTTTTTTCCCCCGAGCTACAATTTTTACAGAAAATGTCAATATTAATTAGCTAAGCTAAGCTAATTCATAATATTAAAATATATTTTACAAAACATTAAATAAAATTAGAATAAAACGTTTCTTTTTTATTCTATGTTTATTTAGTCATATTAATAAAAAATTAAAATTGTAATTTCGAAACCACAAGGTGACCTTTTCTATTTTGTGAATTACATGAAATTTATAAATATAACTCATAATTTCTTTTAGGAGATCTACATACGAAAAATAATGGTTCGTGAGATACAGAATATGAAGAATTATTACGCCGTCCGTTTGGACTAAAGTTATACTTGTACATAAAATATGTGTATTAAAATAAAATTATGTATTATTATGTATTATGATAATTTTTGCAGGAGGAATTGAATAATGTATGAAGAAAATTACGAAAATAATGTGTTTACAAGGAAGTGCAATAGACGTAAGAGTGTACTTTTTTTTACAGATAGCACTGTAATATATGTGATGAGTTAATGTGTGTAGTTGCAATTTATGCTTTCATGTGTGTGTGTGTGTGTGTGTGTGTGTGTGTGTGTGTGTCTTGTGTATCTTGTGTGTGTGTACACACAAATACATACACATACACACATAATTCTTTATTTCGATTTCTACATGTTCACATTTTTAACCTGATATTTAAAATATCAAATTCGCTTCCTAAATGTTTTGAAGAAAACTTATATTTGTGTCGATCATTAACTTCCGTTATGTAAAGTATTAACAATATTTAGAGCATGTTGCATTTGAAATATTTTATAAGCGAAACCATAGAATATAATATACAAAAAAATTTCTTCCAGGAAATCATTATTAATTTACTTTGATTTTAAATAAATTTGTTTCCGTAATATCTGTATGCGCTATATTTTTTAGCATCAAAGCAACTAATTGCTAAAGGATAAAATTATATTGCTCACACAAGGTATTAGTATTATTATGTTGTAATATTATGATTGGACATTAACAACTTTTTACGCTTAAAAAACGTATTTGATTTATTACGGCCAGTAATTGACTTATACTTCCAGCGCAACAAAATTGAAATAAATTGGGGCCCAGTCTGTACCTGTATAATGTTATGTATATTGCAAAACGATAGAAACACTGTGTTTAATATTCTATGTATCTATTTATATGAATTAATGGAAAGTAAGCATGCGCGTACCATCTGTGTCCTATTCAAATTTGATACATATTCCTGTTATCTCCTCTAATGTAGGAGATATAAAAAAAGCAGGTAATTAGAAAAAGATATGTTCATAATCAGAGGCGTGCTTCGATTATCTCTAGCTTTGCACACATTGCACATAAATGCATATACTAGGCACGCCTCTGTTTATGAAGTTATAAATATATTCTTAAAAATTGAAATTGTCTTAATATTTCCTACTGTATTATTGAACACAGAAGATTAATTATAAGAAATCATCTAGAAGTCCTTTTCATAATTAAATTATTTTTGCCCTATGGGCTTAATTTGTTTCGACGTTTATATAGACATTTTATTATATACGAAAATTATAATTTAAGGACTTATTATCAGCGCGTTTTCGAAATATTGTAAAAATAAACAAGATTTTGTTATCAAAGCGAAATAAATATACAAACTTATAAAAGAAATTACTCATGTATTAATATACTCAGTGTAACTCTATATAATGTCTTTATACAATGTAACTCTATATAATGTCTTTATACAGTGTAACTCTATATAATGTCTTTATACAATGAAGAAAATTGCTATGGTTTTTCATATAATTTCATATAATTCTCGATTTAAGTAACATTGATGTCGTTTGGAAGTTGACAATCTTGAATTTGATTAATGGCAGGCACATAAGATTGAAACGAAAAATTGTTTTTCGCGAACATTCCGGGATTTATCACATAACAATCAGAATAGTTAGTCGTATATGTTTCAAAATTGTCAGCAATCACAATGAGATCTGGTGTTGGAAATATCTGTAAAGCATGGTCATATTTCCAATATACTGGAACAACTTGAAGAGGCACTGGGGTCAGATGTGATTGACTGATGATGGCTTTGGCAAACTGAAATTTGTGATAAATATTGATATCATTATATATATATAAAACATACACAAAACATACATACATTTGACAGTATTTAATTTAACGTCTACTTACATGTTTAAAAAAGTGTTCTTCTTTTGGAAAACGAAGCGTATTCCTACACATTTTTGTCAACATATCTTCTCTTAATATTACAATTTCCTTTGTACAATACTGTATTCTACATGGATTTGTTGTAAAAATAGCGTTTGGTATCATTTTTGTAACTTCTTCAATAATGCATTTAGGTAAAGGAGGTTTTGGTAAAATTTTAGGAGAACCTAAATCGTGTGGGCCAGGTACAAAAACAAATTTCGTAGATTCCTTTATACTCGTATATTGTGTTATTATTTCAGCTAAATTTTTAAAACCAGTTATTAAAGTTTTCGCACTAGTTGTATTTGTAGGGAAACTTAAAAAATGACCACATAATACAAAAGCTATAGGAGGATAATCCATGTAACCATCTAGTATTGTCTTAAATTTTTGTAAAACATGTGGAACATCCAACCATAATTCTGCTATGAATACTATCATTCCATCCTGGTTAGTTTCTTCGTGGATTTGTAATTTTTCTGACATTTTTAGGGATATATTATGTGAGCCACCAAATGTATTTGTGTCGCCAAAATCTGATCGCAAGCTTTCCGACGATTCTATTGGTGGAAGATCAATAGTTTTTACATGTAATACATCATCCTTGTAAACACCATTAGCTATTACTATAAAGCCTTCCATGATAAAAGTATCTTGAAAATCTTATACATAAAATAAGAAAAATAATTTTGCATATTAGTATTATTATTGTTATATTTTAAAGATAGTATACCTTATTGAGACATATTTATGTATTGTATAGTAGAGTTAATTTAAAAAAAAAAAAAAAACTTCCAATCAAACTTCAATCAACGAAAATATTTCATATGGATGAATCTAGAAATCTTTCTAATATAATTTTTCAAAATATGATTAAAAAATGATTAATTATAGTTATAATTTCAAGCTCAAAATTTCATTGTCATATTATAAAGCAAATAATTTCATCATTAACTTATTTTTATCACACAAAATACCAATTAAAAGTATATCTTCAAAACTAATATTGAGAAATAACACATCACTAAACTTATGTGTTTGGTAGTATTTGGAATAAATTGGAAAATATTTTTTTTATTGTTTAAATTTGTGTTTTTCCATTGTCCATATAAAATATTTCCATATATTTTAAAATCAATATATTTTTTAAATAAAACCAAATACTTTGAAATGCAATAATTAAGTATATATAAAGGATATTGTATTGCTAAGGTCAATCTTGATAGTTCCACTTGTATCTTCCAGATAATATTGATCTTCCATTAATTGTGTTATCAGACCCATTATACATACATTCCCTGTTCTCAGCTCACTTAACAGATATTCGATAGGTATTAAATTTGTTTTATGTGTTTGTTGTTTTTCAAATTTAGATGACAGAAATTGTTTGTGCCTTAGAGTTTTGTACCATGCCATTTCAAAACGATATTTAAAAACCAATGATTTATATTGCGTTTCAGGGTATGAGTTTTCATTATCAATGATAAATTTCTTTTTAGAAATGTCGTATTTTATCTTTGGTATATTATATCCATCTATAACATTGAACACTGTTTCTGTATCTTTCAATTTATTTGGCTCTAAGCATTCTTCTATAGCAATTTTTATATGTTCGGCTCCAACATGTGGATCACTCAAATTTTGAGCCAGAATCAGTTCTATAATACGATTAAGCCAAGATTCACGTTCATTTTGGGGTATTTTTAACAATTGTTTTGCGAAAGATATTCTAAGCTCTCTAAAAAAATATAAACAATTATTGTTTTATGAGTTATATGCAATTATACATAAAAATAATATTATAGAAAATGTGTATTAAGAAAATATATATTAATTACATTACATTAATATGTAAAATATA
>NW_017259202.1:660545-663440 GCF_001594045.1 Atta colombica
TCCGTAATTAGTCAGGCGTGCATGCACAATCGGTGGTACGTCCCGGAATAAATGTGTTAAAGAACTTCATCCTTTTGTTATAAAATTTTTTAATTTAATAAATAGAATATTTACCTTGATAATACTAAGCCATATAATGAAAAATTTGTTTGAATCATCTGTATACATTTACTGTCAGCCATCGTTATGCACAATACGTAAATATACAGTTGTAAATAAAAAAAAGCATATACTAATGCTAAGAAATTAAGTAATTACATTAAACAAACACAAATTTACTATATAGTATAAATCAAATCATCAAAAAAGAGGACCGCGTAAAAAGGTTAGACTCTTCTTTTCTCAACATTTTCCCGCTTTTAAATCTAAAGTCTATATCATCCTACATATTTTGCAAGAAGACTAAGATTGGACATTGAAATTTAACCAATCAGATAATCGAGTAATCTTGATTTATTTTGCCCCGATTGGTTGAATCAGAGAGAAGCCTGAGAGAGGTCATGCACGGGATTTAACTGTTATTTTATTTTGAAGGGCCACAGAATGTGGACATTGAACTACGTAGTCAATGTTCATGTCCGGTCGGTAATGTTTACGATTTTTTGATTATATTCTTCACTTTGCCTACAAATTTCGGTTCGTTAGATAGACAAAACTGTAAGCTGTCTTATAATAAGATTTATACAAGCGCTGACAGATTGTTCGGTTTTGTCTATCTACTAGCCAAAATTCGTGGATATAGTGAAAACACAATCAAAAAATCGTAGACATTACCGACTGGACGTTGGCTGTAGTTCAATGTCCACGTTGTACGAACATAGAGGCGCTTCAAAATAAAGTAACAGCTAAATCTTCGGCATGATCGCTCTCAAGCTTCCCTCTGGGTTGAATTCTTAGGCCGGTTTCACACCTTGACGGAAAAGCAGAAAACGGAAAAGCGGAAGCTAATCAGAACTCGCGGAAAGACAAAAACAGATAAACGAAATGTACCGCCTATTACTACTACGAGTTCCGATTGGCTTCCGCTTTTCCGTTTTCCGCTTTTCCGTCAAGGTGTGAACCCAGCCTAAGCTGCATTCCTGTTTCACGCATAATGTATCATTTATCCTTGTTATTCAACGAATATTAAACAAGAATAAATGGCTGCGTTCAGTGGACTCAACAGTTGAGTAAGCGCTATTATTGGTATATTTTTTTAGCTCATCCAATCAGAATTTTAGATCTAGAAGAATCCGCTGAACCAATGATGCATCATGTTCATCATGTGTGAAACGGAACGCTGTCTAATACCTGTATTCATGTCAGACCTTGTATTTAAGACTTCCTTAAATTTATCTTTAGATGCTCAGATCAATGAAATAATTCGTACAGTATCTGAATAATATTTGAATAAATTTAAGGAAGCCTTAAATATAAGGCCTATGAATATGGGGCTCCACAATAAAAGGAATAGGGAACAGAGAACGGAGAATAAGAATTTCCTATTAGAAACTGTCTATTCCACAATACATGATAGCTTGAAATTCTTATTCTCTGTTCTCTGTTCGTTGTTCTTTTTATTGTGCGGAGCCTTATTTTCAATGAATCATACGCTATAGACTTAAGGTTATGGAAACACGATCGTGTTTTATCAGTGTGCTTGTAGTAGAACTTGTAATTAGTTTGATTCGATGTTGGCGATTATAGTGATATTTAATTATCATATATAAATGTAACGAATAATTCAAACTGAATTGTTCAGAGGACTTGATTAAAAAGTTCTGAGAATTATTTAAAAGTAGTTGGATTGCACTTCATTTAATGAATCTATTAATGCTATCATACATTAATAGGTTAGTCATTATTTACGTCATAAATTTATCAATATCTCTATCAATATTTCATATTGAAGATATATTAATCACATCTCACTATCTCTCATTTTCTTTTCGTAATTTTCCTTTTTTTAATTTGCTACATTCTGCATATTATTATTATTACAGATAATTAAATTGTTTTATCACGAATATATTTTTGTTAAACGAAAATTTTGTTTTTCTGGCCAACTATTTAAATAATACTATTTTATTCAGATATCTTGTATATGTATCTAACAAATATTTTAAGAGGTTTTTTTGTGTTTCAGATATATAATATAATATAATACTGCTGTAGAGCAGAGGTGAAACGCAAATACTAATGATTACTATCAAATTAGGATCTATTTTAGAAAGAGGATGAAAAATGCGGTCTAATATAAAAAAGTTTTTAAAAAGGAACACTACCTACTATGTCATATTACCATTAATTATAGGACTTCAAATAGGTTGGTTTGACTTGCAACAGCGTTATGTTCTAGCATCTGAAAGACACGATCATCCAATAATTACATTATATAAGAAATTTAGTACACGATAATACAATGTATAGATGTTTTAATGTATTATTAATAAAGTAATTTAATAAATGTTTAGTATTTGAACTTATAATAAATAGTGAAGTAAATCTTTTATCTTTGCACACATATCTACATTTTTCTTTTTCTCTTAAATTTTTTAATAATGCAAATGAATAAATTAAATGTACTAAAGAAATATCTTAATGAATATTGAAATAAATTCTATCTTATTCTTATTTGATTTTGATAGAAACTTCCTATTTAAAAACACTACTTTTAATTGTTCTAATTTAACACATATATATTCTGTTTTAAAATAGAACATGTTACTCTATTGTAAAGCAACTTCAGAGTCTGCAATAATTTATTACATACTTAAAATTTGAGTGATACAATACTATGTATTAAAATAAATATTTCTTATACATATTTTATACAAAACTTTATTGTAAGAGATATACATATGAATTGCACGCGTTCTACTCTTTCCTATATATATATATATATATACATATATA
>NW_017259202.1:663540-672397 GCF_001594045.1 Atta colombica
TATACAATCACAGAGGAAATTGATTAACCTCTTATAGTAGGTAGATGATCAAAATTTTGCTGATGTATTGAGGAGCTCTTCGGCCGATTTTCACTTTGGCTATGAACAGAAGGACCAGGTAGTTGGGGTAATATCATTTGACTATAATTGGTATTCTGGAAATATATATAATAAAAAGTATTATATATATATATATTGATTTATATTCTTAAATTACTCTTGTTATTTAATCATTAAGATTAGATAAACTTACTCTAGAACGTTCTCGATATTTTTTAAGTTTTTCAAACTCTTCCGTCTCAACATCTGGCATCTTAAAATGAAAATTATCAAAATAAGAATGCCGCAACAATTGTTCGCACGTCCACCTTTCATTTGGATCCTTATCCAAACATTTCTTTAGGAAATCCATCTATAAACAAAAGATTTATTTATTTCTACAGTAATTATTGTATATTACAGAGGTAACTACGAAAGTATATATTACATATAATATATTCTTTTTTCGTTCGAATGTACTATGTTTTAAATTGAGATCAAAGCGGATTTGTTGATATTACTTGTAAAGTACTGCCATTTCCACGGGGTAGAGTGTTTTCAAGCAGCGTAAGTGTTTGCGGAGTTGGAAGAGTGATACCGTTAAAGAATTCATTCTGTTGAAAGATGGCCATGTGTCTCGGTAGAAGATCACCCAGCGTTCTTCTTATTAAATATAGTTGATCCACATCGGATTTTCCCGGCCACAAAGCTTCGCCCCGTATTAATTCAGCAAATACGCAACCGATGGCCCATACATCGACCGGAGTACCGTATTGTGTATCTCCAACCTACTCCGAAAAACGCGTAGTTAACATCATGATTCTATTATAACTTAATAAAGAATGAAAATTTTTAAATCTTGCTTATATTAAAAATTGAAAATATTTGCATAAAAGTTTATTTGTTTTAGGCTTAGATTTTCAATCTAAATAACGTACACACACACACACACACACACACACACACACACACACACACACACACACACACACACACACACACACGCACGCACGCACGCACGCACGCACGCACACATATATTTAAACAAAGTTAAATCATAAAATTTGAAAAAAAATAAACTAAATTTTTATATAAATGAATTTCCATCTTTTACAATATTATTTTATATATTAAAAAATTTAGTATAACTAAACAGTAGTTTCTGAAAAAATACAAAGATTCAAAATTTCAATGAAAGAAGAAACAATCGATTGCTTTATTATCACAAACGTGAGATGTTGATAAAAATTATTTGATCAAATCCATTGATTATATCAATAACAAACTAAGATAAATTAAAACTTGATGAAAATTATTAGTGTTAATTTGTAGTTTTATTGAGCGTGCTATCTATGCGCGATTAATAGAACTGTTATTATTTTTCTTATAAAATCTGAAAATGTTAAAATTGTGCATCCGAATATTTACCAACAATTCAGGTGCTCTATACCATCTAGTTGCAACATATTCCGTATAATTCTCGCCAGGACTCAGCATACGCGCGAATCCAAAATCACATAATTTTACTACTCCTTCGGAAGTGATGAGGATGTTTTCTGGTTTTACATCTCTGTGAACGCATCCAAGACGATGACAATAGGCGACACCTTGCAAAATTTGCCAAGTAATTTGTCTAGTTGTGAGATCTGGGCAACCGCTAGGATATTTTTCCATTTCATTCAAAAGGGTGTTTTCACAGTATTCGAATACCAAATGTAATTTCCTCTTCCGTCTGAAGACTTCCAGAAGATTAACCAAATTTGGATGCTTGAGATTCTGTAGATCAAATATTAATTTCTAATTCTTAAATCATTTAATTATATCAACAAAATTAATTATGTGTATTGTGTCTAAAGAATTTACGACAAATCGAGACGATCAGTGCGTCCCTGCTAACTTTCCTCTTTTAAAATAAAAATAGTTTTGTGGTTTTAAGAATACTTTTTTTTATAGACAATTTACTTATATTTATCTTCCTTTCTCACTTGCAAATTCTTAATTCAATCCTAAAGTTTGTATTTATAATTTCATGGCGCTTTATGAGTAAAAATACTGCAAAGAGATTTTAGCATGTTGACCAGAGAGACATTTTCGTAATGCAGTACTATTATCTACCGAACAAAGAATAGCCTTGAAGCAAAATGTCAAAACGTGGCAGTAAAGGGGCTTATTTGAATGCGCATACGTTTGGTGGTGAACCCACTGATTGTAACGATATAATATTAGGTCGGTAAGACCGTAACACGCTAAGATATTGACCGGTGCCCGGTATTGACCGTTGGCTACTTCTCGCAGCCATTATTACATCTTCTGTGAGCTTCTTATCGTAAATAAGAACGTCACTTCCTTCTTAGAGTGCCTGCTACTTTAATTCTATTTTTTATAAGTAATGGTTGAAGAAACGAGAACGATAAAAATTTTATTAAATATAAATCTATTTTATTTGTATATTTTATTTTTATAATTATATCGTTATGTACATGTATATTTTAAAATGAAGGCAGGAAGTTATAAAGGAGAAAAGAACGAATGAAAAAAAAAAAAGAATTTATGAAAATGTATCTAAATATTTAATTGAATTCTCAAGGGACTAAAATTATCGCACCATGTCCTATGTGTGTGAGAACTAGCGATCGCGAACGTACACGTTTCTCGAGGTCATTCACCTTCAAGAATTGCGACCCTCGACAAACTTGATTATTCCGCAGATCGATTGAATCGAAAAACTTCGAGAACTATATTAGCTATTCTTATAATCTCTTTTTTTTTTTATAATAAAAATTATCCACAAAATATTTATCGCAAAGATAAACGAAAAAAAGAAAATTTTACGTTTTCCATTCATTTCCGTTAGATCGAAAAAAGTAATTACTCAAGCAGAACAACAAGTCACACATTATGATATCAAAATGACACTAAAAATCATTTTTCAATCATTTCCAATTCATTTTAATGTCATTTTGACATTATCGTGATTCGTTGTTCTGCTTGGGTATAAATAAAAACATGTATTTTTGTCAACTGAGAGAAATGAAAAGAAACTGACCTTTAAAAGTCGTATTTCCCGGAGTGCGATCTTACGTATCAGGGGATCATCTTCGGTTTGCTGAAACTTCTTTACAGCTACCAGTTTTCCAGTTTGCCGATCCCTGCACTGGAAGACGACGCCATAGCTACCCTCGCCGAGACGTGCCAGACGTTCATAACGCTCCATGGCTTTGCTCGGCGCCCGAGACCTGTGTAAAATCATTTTTTTACAATATTACTACTGGATTTCAATGAAATTTCATATTGGAACTAATAGGAAAATCGATAATTTACATCAGCCAATATACATAATTTGTAAAATCCAATTCGAACGAATCCTATTGAACTTTGCAACCGCATTCAAATGATTTAATATTCAATTAATGATTTATGAAATTATTAGCAAAAATACTATTCGTACAATGCCTATATGTATATTTTTACCTTTTATTCGTTCTAAAATAAATATATAATACTGTTTTTTATATCAGTAAAATATTAATTCAGCCAATTTTTTTAATCGTCGCAATCCGAGTGAAATATTTTCGAAAATTAGAAGTTCTTTAAATCTTTGTGTTTAGAAGAATATTTAATTTTTTTCTTTTTTTTTTTTTTACTAAAATCTACTGATTAATCGTTAAGAGCGGCACATTGACTAAATATCGGTGCTTCGAATAATCACTGTTTTTACACAGAGCGCTAAATCGACATCCAATTGTCTCATTTTTAAATACCCACTTTTTATATTTAGCAAGACATGGTAACGATGTCAATTGTTGCGTAAAGAGCATAGTATCGCGATGTACGGTACCGGCTGGACTGTCTCTGTTCCAATGGATGACCAAGGGTCAAGCTACCCCACGAGTTTTGCTTTATTCGAATTTACGTTTAGCGCAGGCGTAGATGAAATGCTGGTCAACTAATGATGATTGCAATACCGATCCAAAATAATATCTCTAAAATGAGCAAGTACCTATAAAGCAGCGCAATATCACGACATTTCGATATTCATAATGCACAGATATTGCAATCATTATTCTATCAATCAAGCAGTTCATCAGAAGGATATAAAAATTGAATGGAATTAATACATAATGATACATCGTTGTATAATCGAAATCAAGATTGCTTCAAGATTAAGAATTTTTGTAAAAAATGAAAAGAATTATTCGATGACATTGAATGTGCTCTTTAACATTTAACACTAACTGATTATGTACGATATCGATCCAGTAGAAACTAGTTTCACGAACTAGTATGATTAAACAGACTCCTAGGATTACATACATTATTTATCGTCAAATTTATCTTTTTCGTGATTATTTGATTCAAATTTGAGGAATTAGCTAAATTAAAAGTCTCTTATTACCACTGTGGTATGCATTGTCGATAATTTGCAAACCTCACGTCGTTCATCGTATCGATGTGCTTGCGCGTATATAATGTGACATAATAATTTCCTACGTAAACCGTATGTGTTAATCTTGAAAGCTAATTGCGACATCCGAATTTGAATGTAAATCAACAAATAGGATAGAGAACTTAAATCAGATTTGACCAGGTTATGTGTATATTACAGACAAACACGAAAAATTGTTAAAACACATTTTGTTAAATAGCTAAGTTCACGAATGTACTTTCAAGATTGCAATTATAATATAAAGAATTTTAACTTAAACGTTACGTTATATTTTTACTTTTTAAAGAAATCTCGTACTAATATACATATTCGATACATGAACAGAGTTCTTTCTTATATAACCACATTAACCTTTGCATATTTAAAAAAAATGCGCTCCATTTTTGGAATTTACATATATTATAACAATAACATAAAATTATTTAAAATATAAGAAAAAAATAGAATATCGTGATAATTACTCAGCAAACGAGAATGGATTGAAATGAATTGAAATGGATTCAGATTTTCAAAAATATTCACGAATATTAAAATAAATGCTTTTCAATCCTGAATGCATTTTTATTCATTTATAGGAATTGCATGGAGCATATCTCTATGCCTTTCAATCTAAAAATAATATTAGCTTTTTCTGTGCAAAAACGCACAATTGTGAATACTGTTCAATTCAAAATTTTGAATGGGAAATGCAGTTTTTCAATCCAATTGCATCCAATTGAATTTAATTAAATCCAATTGAATTCAATTAAATTAAAAAAAAAAAAGTATTTATTTTTTAAGATATGCATTCGGATAGAAAAAAATTTCAATCCATTTTAATCCCTTCTCGTTTGCTGGGTATTTATTTTTTAAGAAAACCGCATCTTTAAAAAAAAAATAAAATGTAATTAACGAAATCATCTTACGAAACATTTGCAAATATAACACGTTATATTTTTTACTTAAACTTTAATATTTAATATAAATTATATATTTATAGAAAAGTTCAAAGAAAGATCACTTATTACTATTCATTTATTACAAATAAAATAATTTATTTATACATTTAGTTGCGCACGTAATATTATACTGTTAAAATCTTTTTTTAAAAAAATTTAACATTGTGTATGCGTGTTTTTAATATATCCGTAACTTTTTTACAAGTTATCTTATAATTCTTGTAATAAAATTATAATTTCTCAATGATTCACACGTGATTGAGTCTAAATTCTGTACATGTTATAATAGAGTACGAAAATAAATGAGCGAATGAAATAATATAATATTTTATCCATATATAACTTTTCATGATTATTCTCAACTCTCCAATTTGAAGGTTTGATTAAAAATCCAATTTAGCGATGACATTCAATGGGCACAATTGAAGAAAAAGAACATAGTGAAGAAAAAAGAACATAGAAACAATTACGTACAAAAACCCAAGAATAGAGTTCATGAAGTACTCTTATTAGATCACCCTCGTTGGCGAACATACCGGACAGTACTAATATGTTGAAGAAAGCGACGGCTTTATGTTATTGTTGAGCTCTTGATTATTGAGAATCGATATTCTCTGAGGGTGCCTATATATTCTGACCGTGAAAGAGGTCAAAATATTTTCAACTGTTGACGAACGCTATAGTGTAGTATTACGTGATAAAGGTGTGAAAAAAATGGAAATACAATTCTTTTAGATACACGCCCTATACATGTTTTCCATGACAGACGGTAACATAAAAGTGTCATTGTTAATCGCAACCGTCAGGTTCAATCTTTTTTTTCGACAAATTTATCATAACCACTTTAACATTTTATAAATGGCGATAATATATAATAATACATTAATTCGTCGAAAACAAATAATGTCAAGCTATACTACAACACATTGAGCATAAAGATAAAAAGATAAGTGTATTTTATTTTAATAAACAACTTTGTGAGAAATACCTTAAAAATAATCCGCTGCAGATAATATAGAATTTTACATGAAATTAAATAAATATTTTAAAAAATGATAGTGATGATTAACTTGTCTCTACAATAAAAGTTTTAAATAATTTATGTGTAAAATAGATTTTTGCTTTGTACAATTCTTATGGAAATACCATATTAATAAAATAGACTCATGTTACATAATAATAAACTTCGTATCACAAAGCATATACCCAGTGAGAATGGAATCGATGTCGAATCGATTAATTCGATGTCGATTCTATTGCCATTTCTCACTGTGTATGTATAACAATGTATACAACGAGATTACAATTTTCTCAGATCTTTTTAAAAAAAATCTTTGTCTTTTTTAATAGATTTTAAAAGAAATAGATAATCAGATCTTGAATTAATAGAGTGAATGCTAAAAATTCTATGTTTACACAAAGGTGTTAAGAAAAATGGTATATTAGAATAGACTTTCGCAAAATAATAGATATATACTTATTTATCGAAAAATATGTTCGAAAAGATAAGTATTTAATTAATTCGAACGTATGTTTTGCGTATTTAATAATGTCATTGATAATAATCACAATCAGTGTTTACCTCCTTGGTAGCAATGGTAGCGTGCTACCGAATAGCCAGAGCTTCCTATCTTGAAGCCATTTGTCCATTCGCAGGCTTCTCACAGGATTTTCACGCTACGAATGAAATATTCATGTTGCATTCCGACGAACACTGTAGCGACCACCGCGAATTTATTTCGGCGTGTCGACATTGTTGACATAGCCTTTTGCTAAAGCGGATGATGGCACTAGATTTCTCAATGAGAAACGGATTTTCACTGCATACACGACTGTTCTTTTGCCTAAAACCACGTCAACCAACCGATCAATAATCCTTTAAGCTAATGCTTTCAATATGCTGCCTCACTCGCTTTCGATAATTTGATTCTTATTTTATATATATATATATTATGTGTGTGTATGTATATAACTAGAAACTAGAAACTAAAAATGTATAAACTAGAAAACTAATTGTCCACATTGTCTGAAAAAGTATCAAATTTTGAAATGTTTTTAATTACACATGAATAATCTAGGTATACTTCTATTAATTATTATATAAGCAAATAAAAAAAAATTATAAATGTATAACCTTTTATAAATATAAGTTACTAAAGTTCTGCAACAGATAGAATTTAGTTTTGATTTTAAATTATAAAATCTTTAATCATACAGAGAGAAGTACAAATATATACTTAATTTTATAGTTTTATAGTTTTATATTAAATATTAATTTTTCAGATCAGTAGATACAAGGCAAAAAACATGTTATAATTAATTTTCATTTATTTATATTTTTATACAGAATATTATTTTATACAGCTAGGGAACACACAGAATATAAGTCAGATATTTTATTTTATTAAATAAATTTGTCATTTGTATATCATGGCAACAAATTCTTTTCATATAATTAAATTTTATGATTTAGCGCAGCATTCAGAATAAACGACTTCTAATTCTTTCTTTTTTTTCTCTTTTTCTCCCTCAATCGATTACAGAAAATTTACAAACTACTGTAGTTATTCAGGTACGAAACTATAATCATTTTTACTCGTATATATAAATATACATGTATATATATATGTATATAGAATATATATATGTAAGAATATATATACATATATGTAGAATATACATATGTATATAAATAACGCATAATACAAATCAATTTAACAAAATGCATAATTTGACTTTTCTATTTGACTGATCTATAAATTTTATCTCGTCTGGCAGTTTTTATATATTTCTTATATATATATTTCTTATATTATATTTTTGTGCGCAAAACAAATTTATTCTCACGAAGAATATTCGGTTTAAAAAAAAGTATATCGTATTCAACTTTTTTTCGAATGTCGACATCTAAAATAGAAAACCTTCTTTATGAAAGAATAAAACAATATATTAGGTGTGGGAAAAAGTTCGTGACGTTTTTTTAATGCCATCTAACGGGAAAAACGCCACGAACTTTTTCCCATACCTAATACATCAATTATTATAACTATATTTTTTATAAATTAAAACATTAAGTCTGTTGCGCTACCTTCAAATGTAGTATTTATTAAACGCACGAAAATTATTATCTTTACTGTTAATATCATTTTTCAAAAATTTTACATGAAATAATAGAAAATGCCCTTTATCTATGACTCAAATTATACATTCTTATATCAATTTAATCGTTTTTTTCCAAGAAAATATTGGAGAAAATTACTATTCGTTGATTATCAGAAAAGCCTGATATATTTAGACACTCTTTGCATTTCTTTGTGTGCAAGATGATTTAGCTTTCTCAACGTCTTGCGTTTCACCTCTTACAGTAAATGTAACGAAATATCTTTTGGTACGATCCATTTTCTCAGTCGGAAGAGCAATCACTTGCTTTTCC
>NW_017259202.1:672497-685639 GCF_001594045.1 Atta colombica
TTTTGTTTATTATAACAGAGTTATTAGTCAGATTTATGTTTTTTTTTCATGTCATTACCGTCATTTGTCCTCTGCCACGACTCTCTATTTTCGGAAGATGGTCCACTCGATCTGGGACGCTTCCACCCACTGCAATTATAATCTACATTCACGTTACAGAAACTGACTCTTTTCGGGCTTTATATAAACGATTATAAAGCTTAAAAATTGAATAATTGTTTTAGCAATAACATAATTTACAAAAAAAGACAAGAATGTTTTCTTTAAATCTTTAATTAAATACTTCAAATATTCAAATATGAGCGTAATTATAGATTAATAAATATATCTCAAAAGTAATGCGTGTTGTATCCAAATACGATAATATGTTAACATACGGTAGGTATATATTGGAATAGAGGTGTAAGCGCTAGTTGCGTGATGACAACGATGAGTTTTTTGCGTGCATTGCTTAGCTTCGGTACAAAAGTCCGGAGTAGTTGGTCTTCCCTGCAGTCTTCTTAATTGCTCATACAGAAATGCTTCGAATTCTCTACAATTACATTTTCGTAGTATTAAATTACACTAATTATACTAATAAAATTAATATTAAACACTCTGTGTAAAAATTATTTAATTTAATAATTGAACCTGAACGTTAATGGCCGATCATATTTTGCAACGCCAAGAGTAGGTCCAGACATTCCCGACTTGTGGAAGGCATCCACCTGAAAAAGATCGCTCTGCAAATTTCGCGAAATATGTACATCAACGATAATAATTATAGGGAAATGTTTAATTCTTTTTTCTATGATTTCTATGAAGGAATGTTTTATATTCGCATTACAATATTAATAATGGTTACAGAATCTTACCTGTCTTTTCACTAAGACATGTTCGTTTGCTCTACCGTGACGAATCTGTAATCTTTTCAATTCCATCAATTGGAAAAAAATTTTTCTTTCGAGGTGATAACGACGCAAACTAATTTGCACATCTCTAGTAATAGTCTCCATATTGAGAGCTTGCTGTTTCGCTGTATTTGGACAACATCTTATGTTTCGTCTTCGTGGAATTTTCGATATTCTCGGGCTTGGTTCTATCCCACTGTCTCTACCTCCACTATCGCGACGATGTTTTCTCCACATTCGTTCTCGGTGACTGCCATCAGCATTTTCGATCGTAACTAAGCGGCTAGTAGTTGTTGATTGTACCTAACAATAATAATATTCGATCGATATTAAATTAAATATTTATTGTATTCATAAATAAAATTAAAAACAAAACAAATAATTTTTATTAAGATATGATGTTTTTCTATATTAAAAATGTTTAAATACTATATGATAAGCATTAACGTATGTTTAAAAGTATAAATTTAATAATGATATGAAACACATTTAGGATTAAAATAAGTAAGTTTTTTAGTTACTTGAGGCAAAGAGTCAATTCTTGAAGTTCTAGATACACCCAAAGCTGTGTTAGGAGTCTCTTCTTCACTAGTGCTCGGCAAAACTCGCATTACACCAATTTCATTATCTTCTTCATGCTCTGTCTCATGTTCCATATCCTCTCCGAGAGCTTCCCTGATTTCTTTGTCGACTTCGTCTTCATCCCATTCTGGGCTGTCTAATACCGCGATTATCGCACTTTGATGAAGTGAACGCTCCTCAGAACTTTCAAACGGGTGTCTCTTCGTCGATGACTTTGAAGAAGACTTTCCTGTTCTCAGATTCCTTCCCGTAGATGGTCTCGATTGTCTCGTTTTCGTCGATCTCGAAAGCTTTGGAGAACTCGAAAAACTGTCGTCGATATAGCGAATATCTTTATCTCCTGAAATTTTTGTTCGGTAAACAAATTTTTATTTATTGAAAACCGCTATTATGTATATTATTGAAAGTATCGCTACAAGCATTATTTTTAATGAGACAATTATAAGTTATAATTATGTAATATTTTAAATGCTAATTAGAAATTTAAATCGTTAATATCTGCGTTATTATAAATTAATTGTGTTTTTATAATTTTTTGAATATTTAAATATTTAATTTATTTCGGCAATTTACCTGCTTTAGTTTCTAATCGTTCTCCGTCGTCTCTTTCAATATGTTCCGACTTTTTCTCACGTGGCGAACCCGTCCTTTCTGGAGAAAAACTTTCTTCCACGTTCAGCGTTGATACTCTCGATTCTGTCGATGATAAATCTGCGGATTTTCCACGCGCGGAATCATCTAAATTTTCTTTATCATCGTCTGTCGATCGTTCGGTAAGTGTTAATGCTTCTGTTTTCTGTGTTTCATCCGTCTGCATTTTTTGCAAAGTTGTGATATCGTCGCATTTATCTTTGTCCTCTTTTGATTCAGCATCTTTGACTTCCTCACAAATTGCTTGTACATCTTCGACATTTTCTTTTAAATAGCTTATTTGATGCGCATCGGATTGTTTTGAAGCCTTTGATTCTTTATCGTCTAATAAAGTTTTTTTTGTGGCAATTTTTCCATCTTGCTGCGAATCTTCAGAAATCAATAATTTTCCATTTTCCCCCTCCTTCGGACCCATGATGTGCTTTACTGCAACCGTAAAATTTCTTTGATCCTTCGAAATTGCAGTATTTTTATACTTATTTCATTTCCATTTTTAAAACTGTCTTTCTTTTTATTGAATAAATCTTTAATAGAATCGGATTTGAAGATATTTAAATCGGATAACTTATCAAATCTCTCACCTTCGATTGCTTCTTGCTTTTCGTACAATGTGCTGTCATTCGGTATTACACTCTCGAATGTATCTAACCTACCTAAAAGGAAGATTATAACCAATGTTTAACAAATACATTTAATGTATTAAATTCAATGTGTGATCAATGACTAAAAGATTATTGCTATAATACTTAGTTTACTTCCTATACAGCACAGACTTCCAAGAAATATGTTAAAGAAGGACTATAGGACATCTACATCCTAAGGATGTTCCTTAGATAAAGTGTGCTGTGTAGACTTGCAACAAAAATTATTACGTTTAAATTCTTACTTTGCGTCTGATTAATTATATTTGCATCTTCGATGCTGATAGGCATCGTTATTTTATCCTCTTCATCCTGAACTTCTTTATTAATTTGCAAACTTTCTTGCGTTACTTGCTGTAATTTTTCCTCTGAAGTATCGTACGTATTAGTCTTGTGTGGCAATGCGACCTTACTTTTATCTAAAAAATCATTGTCTTTGAAAATTTCCTTTATTTCCTCTATCGTGTTCTCCTCTGTCGTGCTTTCTCTCAAAACATCAGAACTCATCTTCTTTGTAGTTTTCTGCACTGACTTTGGAGTGTCAGGCATCTGATCCTTGTGAATCATTGCTGTGACAATCATTTGCTCTACGGTTTCCTGACTAGTACTGTCTGTCGCGTCTCTTCGATATCGAGATTCTGTTATCCTCTCGCTGCCACTTTCTTCCTCTTCAACCGAAGAATGCTTCGGCTCTTCTATTACAACATTTTTTTCTTTCTTGTCCGGTGATTCATCTCGATCTACCGTAGTCTTATCCTTATCAAATATTTTCGACTTGCTGGATTTAGACATTTTTTTAGAGCTTCGTTTGTGCGTTTTAGTCAGTTTTGTCTCGTTTGTGCATTCTCTAGGTGTCTTCGATCTTCTTCCAGATACTACTTTTTCACACTTTTTTTCCAATGATCTTTTCACTACAATCACTTCTAAACTGTCATCGCTTACGCTTTGATCGTCATCATTTAATTCTTTTCTCAAGTTACTTTTTGTTTCCGTTTCAAAGCTTTTGTCCTTCTTGTGTTGTTTTTTTGCGTGCTGCCGATGTTTGGCTGCTCCATTTTCAGTGTCATCGTGAGAATAATCGCAACTATCTGATTCGAACGATGAATTCGAATATTCCTCTTTATGTCTCATTGACATTCTTCTACTTCGTTTTTTTTGCAGATTGTGATTGATGGTATTATCGTCATATCTACTGATTTATACATAATTTTAAAATTTAACACTATGCAATCGATACTTTTATTAGTGCAATACAAGAGACATTTAGAAATGACACAACTAATTTCCATCTCTATTATTTACATTCAACCACCTAAATTTCTTTTAGAACTTATTATTAAAAATTATATAACTGTTTAAAGAAGAAAAAGTTGTTCTGTTAACTATTATTATATCGTTATTGATAATTTGTAAATAAAAAATAAAATGCCAGTATATCTCGTAAAAATAATAAGTATATTTTTATGTATCAATTGTGTGAGATGTAAAGAAAAAAGGTTTATTACAATACATTTCAAATGTTACATTTCCTTTCCTATTATTTTGCATTGCATTAATGAGGCAATATCCGAGGCAATTACCGTGCGGATTCGCTTCGAGCTCTTCTATCATCCTTTTTCGAAGATATCTTCGACAGACGCACTTCTTCCTCACTAAAACTCCGACTGTCCCGACGAGTCACCTTTTTCAGATTACCTTTTCGCCGTGTTCTTCTTTCTATCCATCGCTCTTCATAATATAGCTCGGGATGCTTGTGCCCTCGATCTCGTCTACAAGGACTATTATCGCTGGCAGTGCTGCTCTCGTCCTGTTTTATTCGGACCTTTGCTGTAAAAACTAAAATTATTTCAATGACTTATTTTGTTATAATAGTAAAGTATTACTAAAATATATTGTGATGGATATATATCAAGATATTAATGTTTAAAGTATGAATATTTATAACAATTTTATTTATTTAAAAAATATCTATTACATCAGTCCAATTGTTTTCGAGTTAGATTTAGCAAATGTTCATATGCTCTACGCGTACACCTAATCTGACCTTTGTTAGGTGCAGTCTTATGCGTTCTCAGTTGCTGCGCTGTGGTACCACCATGCATTTGAATGAGTTTCGCACAGTCTCTGTGTCCTCTATAAAGAGCTGCATCCAGAGGAGTCATCGAATTACCCTTACTGGTTCTAAGAACCGCATTGATTCTTGCGCCATGATCCAAGAGAACTTTGCACGCGTCCAGATAACCGTGCAAAGCCGCGACATGAAGAGGTATCTTGCCGTCGTGAGTAGCGATATCCAAAGTTGACGGTCTCTTTTTCGCTAACCATTTTATCAACTCAATTCTACCGGACGCAACGGCCTCGTGTCCTATCCCTGTGCCGCGTACAGTTTTAGCGTGAAGCGCCCCGCCATGCTGAGTTAGAATCTTCAAAGTTTCTAACTGGCCCTTAGCTGCGGCACAAAGTGCTGGTCTGAAAGACATCAGATTTTCTTCAAAATACTTTTTTAGTTTTTACTATAATTAGTTTTTACTAATTGAAATCTAATATGTAGAGGATTGATGATTCAACAAGTGTGGTAGAATATCGATTTAAAGAAATTGTTATCTGGGAGGAAATCGTAATCAATTATTTTACTAAAAGGCCGATTAAAAATTAAGATTGAAATTTGGTAATCTTACGTTCTACCCTTTCGATCTTGGCGATTGGGATCGGCCCCGAGTTTAAGGATAAGAGCGGTGGCATCCGCATGGCCTAAAGTGGCGGCATAATGTAACGCGGAGCAACCGTTATCATCCACATAGTCCGGATGAGATCCGCACAAGTTGACGAGTACTTCTACGCATCTCGCATGGCCTCTCGAAGCTGCACAGTGAAGTGCTGTCAATCCATCTTTATCCGAAGTACCTGCGGCTGCCGATCCTCCGGCTCTAAATCAATGAAAAATAATTGTAATAACGAATCTTTCTTCATTTTTTTGTAGCATTATTTTTTTAAATATCATTTAAAGTCTGAAATGAAAGCGGTCTATTGAAGAGAATAACGTTTAAGAGTCTACCTTGCTAGAGCCAATACTGCCTCCACGCTACCCGCACTTGCTGCCCACAGAATTGGTTGCCGTCCGTCTTCGTCCTTCGCGTTCACGTCCGCGCCGAATTCAAGAAGTGTTTGTAAAACTTTCAAGCCGACCTTCTTAGGAACGGCAAGTTCAGCCGTGGCAGCCGCACCGCAACATTGAGCGGCATAATGAAGTGGAGATCCGCCACGTAAATCCGGGGTGGAAGGTCGCGCGCCGGCCGCGAGGACCAATCGAACGCATTCCGCTTCCCCACAGACTAAAAATCATTTTTTTATCTTCTTTTTTTGTTATTTCTTAATATTTTGATAGGGAGAGTGAAAAAGAATAATACTGCTGGATATTCTTTTGGATTTGTACAATCATTTATTCTCACATACATGTAATTAACGAAAAATTAACGGAAGGTCGTAATTACAGTCTGAGATAAATTTATCAAATATAATATTATTAAATGAATTTTCTTGAGTCCAGATCTTCGATCTAGATTTCTTTTGTATTTTAATGTATATTTACAGATTTAAAAAGTCTTTGTACGCGCGTAATTTGTTTTAGCTTTAACATCTGAAGCTGTATATATTATTGCAATTATTATTATTATTCTAATATTTAATGTTATTATTATTCTATTTCGTTATTATTTTCAATTAATTATTTTAATTCATTTTTATTACAATTTTTGTTTTCTTCCTCTTTTTCTTGGAAGGTCAAACTGTCCACTATCGTACATTTAAAGTTTTCTTAAAAGTTGGATGACAGGCTGAAATGCAGGCCGATGATATCGTTCCTTCCGATCTCCGGGGAAACAATGTGCCGCAATGGTCAAGGAAGGTTAGTAGGTCGTCTTGAATAACGTCCGTTAGCGATCACGCGAGAAAGCATATCGCGATCATTTTCACTGACCATACAATAGCGGTCCTTGGATTTCAATTGTATAAGAAACCAAACGCGCGCGCGTACAAGCGTTATTTTAGTTTTGTTAGATATATATCGATTATATGTTCACACTCATAAAAGAAAAAAAAAAACATGTATTGTTGAAGATGACCAAAAATTAAATGACGTTTGTTTACTTATATTGATTCATGTAAGCAAATAAAAATGTGGTGAAAATTTTTCTCAAAATTTTTAGAATTTCTATATAATTTTTCAGAATTTCTCTATAATTTTATAACTTTCTTACATTTTTCATACGAATTGGAACATTTCTCAAAAAATCTACATTTCTTTTCTCAGAATTTTTCATATATGTTAAATATGAAATATCGTAAGATTTTTAAGATTTTTAAAATATAATTTCTGATAAAATGTTACAAAATCTAAAAAATTTTAAAATACTTTTTAAAAATTATGAGATGAGACATTTCAGATGTAATATTTCTGAGTATTTCTGAAAAATGTTTCAATTCGTATAAAAATTATGAGAAAAATGTTCATCAGGGAAGTACTTAATACCCAACATAATTTATACATATATGAGAATCTCTGTAGAGGATGACTGATTCTGCTTCTAGGCAGAAAATTTCTTTAATTCCTGATCTTCGACAAGTTTCTTAATCATACATCAGTCATGGATCAATTACGGGTCAATTAGAAGGCATTCTAAGAATAGATTTGGATAGGAAGATAACCCATGAAACGCACAATTTCTGTAAATCAGCCTAAAATAAAGATACTATAACAATAAATGACATGCTCGAGATAACGTTTTGTTAACACGTCAGTGCAAAGAGCTAAACGCTGAAAGGAAAGAGAAAAATAATTTGTGCAGTTTAAAAGACTCATACAGCATAGAAGATTGAAGCAATATTGTTGCTATGTTGCGATATTATAGATTGCAATGTAATATTGCAGAGGTATTTCAGAAATGTAAATTAACAATATGCCCGCAATATGTCAGTAATATGCTTAATAATGTAATATTCCACAAACATTGCAAAATTGTAATTCTTTAATTGTTACAATAATAATAATATAAGTTTTTACAATATTTATGTAGTATAGTCTTTTAGTTTAACAGCCGTTTTTATGATATAATAATTAATATAATTCATTTTATATTTAAATAAGAAATTTATTGATTTATAATCTATTATGATGACGATCACGTTTCATTAGCTAAGTTTTATATTTATTTTAAATATGAAATCAAAAGATTGTATAATATCGAGTTTGGATACAATCAATGCATCATTATTGAATAAGATAATAAGCAATTAAACCGCTGAAAACGATTTATCGAAATATTAATTATGTATATGATCGATGTATTTATGGCTGATGTGAACGCAAGGATAAATCAACGCTCGAACTTTATCGATAAATTTCATATCATTTTTTAATTGATTTCAATTGACTCAGAGTGATTTCGAATTAAAAAGAATCATTGCGATTAACTTAATTCATGATTAAGTTATCAAGCTGTATTATTACATTGATATGGATAATATTTGTAATTTGTTCAGGGCACACACATACATGCTCTATCTTTACGAAAAATAAATAAATTTATCCTTCAGAATTAATACTACATTTATTGGAATATTTTATGGTTTTATCATAAAAAATTGCTTTTGGAAAGCACATATCACTAGAAATACAATTTATAGAAAAATTAAAGTTAGTTATGTATACAAATAGTTTTTATTTTAGAGTCTTGGTAAAAAATTTATCCAAATACATTATATTGCAATATTGCTGGAATGTTTTGTTGCAATATAACAAAAAGTGGACATCTTAACATTGTTGGAATTTTGCAACAATGATTCAGCAACCACCATACAATATTGCAATGTTTCAGCAAATCTTTCTGTGCTCTCTATATATATATATATAGGGACAGGCCAAAAAGAAGATATGTTAGAGATAATAGAGCGAGAGAAGTACCAGTGGCCCAATGGAGAACACTGTGTCCCTCGAGATCCTTAGCGTTGACATCGGCACCGTTCGCTAAAAGAACCGCGACCAGCTGAGTGTCCCCAGCGATGACCGCGAGATGAAGCGGGGTGTGTCCCTCGGCATCAGGAGCGTTCACCAGTTCTGGTGCCGCTGCGGCAACGGCACCTCCGGTACCCGCGTCCATGCAATAATGGAGGGCGTTTCTCAATGTACGATCTCTATAAGCGGTCGTTTCCTCCTGTTCCTTCAATAATCTCAACACTCTTGCTCTGTCACCTTGTTGACAGGCGTGCATTAAAGGTGTAGCGCCGATATGTAATACTCTGAAACAGTGCGTTTTTCTTATTAGAAAAAAAAAAGGGAATCTATATGAAAGAAAAAAATTTATAATACATCACATAACATTGATTCAATAATAAAAATTAAAAATAAAAGTTTAGGAAGATGACTATGAAAAAACAACAACATAAATAAAGAAAATAAATATAATTATCATGATCTAAAGCAAATAACAAATAACAAATGTCGATCGAGCCCGATCGGGTCATCCTCAATGTTACGTATAAAACAAATTTAAATATAATAGATAAACTAAATTAATGTACTGAAATTAAATATCTACTAAATTAAATATCTACGGATCTACTAATAAAATAAAACAAAAAAACAAATAGTTATTTATAAAATCGCATCCTGTTATCGTGGATCTGATGTGTCCGCAATATAACGTATAAGTTAGTCAAGATCATAAAAGTTCATCGGTATAAAAATGAGCAAAAAATTCACAAGCATTATAAATTAAAATTCATGTTAAAATCTATAAAAATACTGAGAACAAAAACATTACATTAACATAATATCTAAAGCAATGAAAACACAATGATATCGAGTATGAAGCAATGAAAGTCTGTCTGTAGATTAAAATCGCACATATTTCATTTATTCGTATAATAGAATATTATTTCCGATTGTAAGCATTACTAATTGTAAGAACGTATTATTCGGCTAACGTCAATCATTTGATGAAATATCGTGTTGAATTCCGTCCGTCAAACAGATTGACTTGTAGACAAAAATAGAAGAGTAAATTTAAAGTAGTTAGCAGGAAGAAAATCAATATCGAACGCGTCTCTACCTATAAGGTCTCTTCTTGCGATGATCCTGATGCTGCACAGCGCAAGGTGGATCTTGCGACCACGATGTACCAGACGCGGACGATCTGTGTTTGGACGAACGATGATTCGGATATGGTGTCAGCGGGGGCAAGGACACGTCGGCCACGCGATCCGCTTTTTTCGGTTGAGGCTTCTCCTGCGACTTGAGCGGAATCGGCGGAGTCTTAGTGTCCATGCCCGTCTCTGGCACCTACTCGCGACTACTCCAACCGGTCGCGTGGAAACATCTTCGGACCTCTCGACGGATCGAACTCATCGCGCCGAGAAGGACGTCTAGTCTCTTGACCCGAGTAGTGAAGTAGATCGGTGCTTGAAAGAAATTCGGTCGAAAACGTCCATTGCGGGCGTACACGGGGTGGTGTTTGAAATTTCAATGAGTTTGGCTTCGATGCCAACAGAGCATATAAGATGAACATATGCAAAATAAAAAAAAATAAACACGCACGTATGTATATGTGTGTGTGTATGTGTGTGTGTGTGTGTGTGTGTGTGTACACAAGTTGATGAATAAGTAAATTTTCAAGTGTTTCGCAATATGCTGCGATAATAAATGGAGCTGTCGTAAAAATGAAACTATTGATTTATATATCTGCACGCGTGAAGGACGACGTTGCCGTAAAATCTGTAACGATGCTCCGCATCCTAAAATAAGCATTCATTAAGGTACGACCCAAATTTTCGATTCTAAATCAAAGTTCAGTTACTGACCACGTGGTGAACTGACCAGGTCACTCGCTACCATAGAAACCAACGGTCACAACATGAGAATACCTATAAAGAACCATAATGGCTGATACCACGGCAAGGTCGTCACGTGTCAAATTCTAATCTTCACCTCGCGTTGATCGCCATACGAGCCATCACGAAGCAAATTACTTAGGGGAGACGCTATTAACGCTATTGTGTCATTCTATCTTTATCATTCATTATACGTAAAACAACGATAGAATGATATATTATATCGAATAGCGCTAATATAGTAGCTTCCCGAATGCATTCTTATTATTATCGCATTAATACCAAGGGACTAATTTAACTAGAAGGTCGCGATATGCAATGTCCTTTAGACCCGAAGGCATTAATGGAATAAAATCTATTATTTTCTTTTTCTACATCCGTTTAGACAATGTTCTTATATTTACATTGTATTAATATTAGTATTTGTTACAAAGAGATGACGAATTAATTGGATGCCAATATAAAAAACTTATTTAATCATATTTGTTAATTTTAATATTTATTAAGTTCAATAAAAGGAACATTTATTACAATTTTTAAAAACTCGACTTGTAAACAATTTTAAATAAATAAATAAATTTTAAACTTATGTTTTCAGATATCTCTAGCTTATCTTAAATCTGAGTATCTTTACGCAAATAGGATATTGACACATTAAAATCTTTAATATAAATAAAACCTGCTTGAAATTAATAACAAAATTTTGTTAATTGTGTATCTTCTTCAAAATATTATAAACACCTTATTGCGTCAGTTATTATAATTAACGAAATCAATATTTCATCGTTTCTGCCGAAGAAAAATTGCTTCTATGTTAGATGCTCGGTTAGATGCAGCCGGGAGAGGCTTAGATGCAAGGGAGAGTAAGTAAGATTTCATTATACATGTATAGTTCATAGCTTCGAGCAAAAGATGTACCTATACATACGTGCATACATACATAGATACGTGCAACGAACTCGCGCCGTAACGCGGCAATGACTGAAAATCATTATTTCGTTAATTCACCATACCGCACATCGATCGTTATTGCTCCGTTAATAATTCGCCGAGACCTTCGTTTTTCGTGATATTGCATCGTCAATATTTAACCGTAACATCTCTGCCTTTTCACGTTACATGCACCTTCGACATATTACACGTGTTTATTGTTTACGAGATCCAAATCGGCAATCGATCGAAACACAGTGCATTATTTTGTGTTTACTTATAAAAGTTAACAAATGAATCAATATTTATTCACATTCTTATGCTTTATATTTTTTAATAACAATCGTAGGAAAGAGCATACAAATGAAAAAATTTATTTAATAATTCATAAATAATTTCTCTTTTATCTTTTTAACTTTTCTCGATAAGTGAGAGTAACTTTACATGAGAGTAAATTTACATAACATTACTTGAGCATAATAAAAAACTGTATCTAATCAAAAATATAAAAAACTTAATTTTTATTGAAAAGAGATCTTGTATCATATTTATTCACTGCAATAGTATTCTTAAAAACTTTATCAATTAAAAATTTATATTCAATTTATGTATATAAATATCGATTATAAATTTTTGCAGATTATTAAGTTATATATTTCAAGCAAAAATTAAAAGTTATTAATATAAATTTACATAATTAATAAAAAAAAATCGTATATTTTAAATACATGTTAAATAAAGCATGAGGAGAAAATTAAATGAATAAATTAAAATGAAAAATAGATTAATGCAAAATTGAACAATATTATGCTATAAATGTGTTGATATCCATATGATGTCATATATTAAAATAATATGCAAGAATTTAGTCGATATAATATTCAATATGAATTTGATGTAGTTACTTACCTCGTGTTATATAAATTACAGCAATTACGCAACTAAATTTTGTTTATTCATTATTTTGGCGCCAAATTTCAAAAGTCAAAATTTGATTGTCAAATGTTACTTCGGCCACGAGGTTGACTCGTTATGGCGACGGTGAAACGTACCTTTAGAGGGTGGGAAACGCACTGAACGCTCTGCATTAGTACGAGCAAGTTCACGTAAGGGTTGCTTAGATACCACCGCGTCTCGGAAATATGTCAACAAAAACATATTTATTTTATCAAACAAGTACAAAAATATTTATTTATTAAATTTTAATTTAAAATGTATATTATATAAAATTAAATAATACCAAGTTTAGAGTATTTTTTGAAAAGCTTAACAAATTATTGAAATATAAAAAAACCAATGATATTTTAATTAATAAAAATTACAATTTTGGTGTTATAAATTATACTTTTTCATAAGTTCCGTGTTTTAGATAAAATTAAAATTAATTATTAAAAATAGCTGTTTAAATAAAGATTGAAAAAATGTTTTCCAAGTAAAGAGATCCATCTAATAAATAATGACTGTTGCGAGGATAAAATTGTTACTTTGAATATAATATGTAATTGAAATTTTTGTTTTCAATTATATATTTGATAAATATAAGAAACTGTTGATAGAAAAGTAT
>NW_017259202.1:685872-689269 GCF_001594045.1 Atta colombica
ATTTAATTTTAATTTTTTTATTATTTATTATCAAATACAAATTTAATTTGTAATTAAAAATAAAATATATTATTAAAAATAAATTAATTTGTAAGTAAAAATTTTTAAACGATTATATAAGCTATATTTTTAAATTTTTTCAGGGAAAAATGAATAATATATGAAGAAATGCATAACACTTTTATTTTTTTAAATTTTATTTATAATTTTATATGATAAATTGTAAACAGATTATACAGTATGAATCTTGCAAAATTTGCTTGATTTTTTATAGATATAAAATTATGTTCAACAATAAAGCTACGTTATATAACAACAATAAAGAATGTTATATAACAAACATGTGTATGAAAATAATACACAAATTCTTCTATTCTAAATTTTTCTTTCTGCAATTGTCTCCACTTACACTACTCTCTTGCTATTCACATTTGAGTAATCTTATAATCATATGAAATTATAGTATAATGTCTTCTATCTTGATTTCTCATTCTATATTAATTACATAAATGTGAAGGCTAAGAAAAAAACTTTAAGATAGAGAAAATACTTAATTTCAAAATGTAATTTTAAAATAGAGAAATGTAAAAAATATAGATGTATAAAGTTATATTATAAATTTAATTTTGTGCGTCTTTGAATATTTTTTAAGATATTAAGAAAAATAAAAGGTTCATCTTAGATAATACTTAGTATCCTGTGGTTACTATACGTATTATTACAATTTCATATTTACACTAATATTGCTCTATTGGATTCAAAATTACTTTAATTTTATACTTTTTATTATTCTATTAATAGAATCAATGTCAGTCTTTTAACATATATAATTTCTGCCAATATTAGCATTATTAAAGATAAAATGTTTTGAGATTTAACTTTTCACAATTGTACCTCGCTTTCTTAGCATATTCAAACTCATCTTTCTTCATTATATAATTCTAATATATCAACAATCATTATCAGAGTTTAATTTTACATAGTAAGTAATATCTTATAATACTTGGAAGACTTAATGATATAATTATTTATAATTCACATTTTACTATCTACAAATAAAAATGAGTTTTGTGGAATACATGTATATCCACACACACACACTTTATATTTATATTTAATCTAATAAGGCAACTTGTAAAACTTGTATATAATCTGAAATATTTAAACTGGTTTTCGATATCCATTTTGTAAATGTATAGTCATAAGAAATAAAGAAATAAAGAAATATAATATTATTTTGTCATATAGAACAACAATAGTAACGTAATACTAAAGAGATTTTGATATTTGTGCCTAACCTTAGGAAAATCGATAATATTCCGCAATATGATTCAACATATCTTGAAACGCGGTAGAAGGTGATGCACCAAATTTTTGTCTCCACAAATGCCTAGCAATGATATGTTGGCCTGATGTATGAGTAGCTTCTTGAACTTCTTCACATATTTCGATAGCACTTTGCCAAATCGTTTCTTAAAATACAGAAAGAAAATAATTACACGAAAACTACTTATGTACATAGAGATAAACAAAAGTATTATGTTAAAGAAACTAACTTACCGAGATTGTTGAGGAGTTTACTTTTACCAGGTGGATCAAACTTCTGCAGTTGTTCGACACTGACAATTTTATATTGCCTCAAACTCCGTAAAGATTCATAACTGCAGCAACGAGCACGATCATTTGCTACTATATAATTTCCTGGTATTGCATGCCTTGTAATCTCTTTTAAAGCTTCTTTTACCATGTTACTCTTATCGACTCCTGTTTGTAGTTTGTCCATTTTTTGTAGCTACAAAAATTATACAATTCAAATAATTTAAAATAATGAGACAATGGTAATTAGTCTAAATAGAATAATATTGATATAATTATTTTTCTTATAATTAAAATAATTTCCATTAAAATATTAACCTCTGGTATAGCCTCAATCATATGTAACCATATGCGAGGTGGTATGGCATTTGCTTCTGCGACACATATTATTGTGTGTGAATTATTGTTACGTTTCTTAGCAGAATTTATATCTGGTTGATGCTCCATCATATAACCACCAGGAAATTCATCCACAATTAATATTGCACCCTCACCGCCTAATAACCAATCCTCTGGATGTTTTTTAACATAGATTGCAGAAACTTCGTCACATCGCTCATATATTTTTCTAACAACATGTTTCTTTACATCTGCAATGACATGTACATGCATTTAATGTCATACAATATCCTGATTATTATGAAACATTTATATGAATATAAAAACCTAAATAAGAAGCAGTAACGTCACAAGGAATTTTTTGACACCATCCTAGTATCAGTTGAAGGCACATTTTCAGATCACACTTTATTCCAAAAAAGAAAGATTTCTCCCTTATGGATTGTTTTCTCATACAGTCAGGACAAGACCAAATATATTTGTCTACGATTCTTGCAGGGCTCCATATTAAACTTCGTCCTTTACAATCAGCATGAGGACAGTTGGAAACTGTGCAAATCAAACTCATTTCTTTCAACCAACTGCATAATTCTCCCTCATGTCCCTGTTGTAACATTGGTCGAACGACAACGTCGAACAATCCACTGTGATCGCTGAAACGTCCTGAGCACGTTCTGCAAAAGTTTGTATTATAAGTTAAATGTGATACAATAATTTGTAATTTTAAAAGAAATGTAAATCATACAACGCTTTATCTCGATAATTTATAAAAGTAAACTCCTCGTCATAATCAGCGAATGTAATTATACAAAATGTTATATACTTGTCATTACAAATTTCACGATTTCGATTACCTTGAATTTTTGGCCTTTGCGTTTTTCATCATTAATTTTAAAATAATAGGCAGTGTGCTTAGCTTAACTTTTGTGTTTAATAAACAAGTAATAACGACGAATAAAAATTTGCTCACAGTAAACAAAAAGTGAACAAAAAAAAAACAATCATAAGAACCTAACGCTAACAGGAAACGATCAAATGACCGTGGAGAAATCCATTGTCATCCAACATACATGCACGTGTATATATACGTAAGTGCACCTACGCAAATGTATTAGTGGAAGCGCAAGTAGCGCACAACGTCGTGCGTTGGCAACTTTGAAAATGAAAAGCGCATGCGCGAAAAGCGAGGCGGCATCATTTGAAATTGAACACTAAAGATTTCAATGATTAATTATTTGTAAACAATATAGGCTAAAAAATAAAAAAAATAGAAAATTATGTCGAGAATTAAAAGTGGACTGAAATATTAATGTGCTGACTTACCTCTCAGGTTTCCTTTGTAATCTTTTTTTCAAAAAATTGCGCATCTATATCCGCACCCAGGCTGACTGACTTATCTTTTTACTTTTATCGAGAAATATTTTATGTAATAAGAAAATTTATATATATTTTTTAAATTTAT
>NW_017259202.1:689369-691866 GCF_001594045.1 Atta colombica
ATCTTCAATAGTTTGTGTCTTCTTTTTCCTTTTATTAAGAACACGTTTTACAAAGCAAAATCTTGTGATAGTGGAAGTTGTGGAGGCTGAATACTACAGAGTTAGTGTTGATAGATACATTTTAACAAGGTTCCGAAAAGGTGAGTGCGGATAAGGATATCGGCACATTAATATAAAAAGTACTCTTTGAGTGACAGCGTGAATATTAGGCCGACACAATCATTCATTTATTCGTTCATTCATTCATTCGGACGATCAGTCAGTCAATCTGTCGAACAGATAGATAGGCAAACATTTTTCTACATACGCTGCACGAATACACTGCACTTTCATATGTATGCACTTGAAAGCTAAACGTATGATCTGTCTACATATAATTTTCTAGTGGAAAACAGTGCTAACAAAGGTCACAAGGATATCATTCAAAATACTTTATACAATATAAACAGATTATCGCTTGATGCAATAAATACAACAGAGCTACCTTCCTGTTAATTAAACAATTAACGATCAATATCATTAAACAACAATTTATACAATTTGTTTAATCATCGGTTCGTTAAGCATCATGTATAGACGCAACTTGTATTTATCCGATTTTCTAATAAGCGCACTCGTTTATGAATTTTATCTAATCATCGTTTTAATAATCGTAACAAGAAGATAGCAACGGAAGAGCTTGTCAAGGAATATAGCACAAATAATACATTCGTATATAAACAGCCTCTATAATTAATATTCCGAGAAAAAATTTCTCACGTAAAGACTACATTGCACAAAAACGTATCAACGTAGTAGAAGAAGCGACAACTTTATTATAGATATTCGATTGCAAATTTGTGTAATCGAAAGTTTTGGTGATAAAGTTCAATCCTCAGTGAAATTATCTTTTTATAGGATCGCGACTGTCATTACTAACAATCTGTAAATACAGTTGGATCTTATAAAATATTTATGAACGATATTGAGATATTCAAGAAAACGAGCACAATCACCCTTTTTTATATTTTAGATATATTGCGTGCACACATACACACACACACACACACACACACACACACGTGCGCGCGCGCGCGCACGCACACGCACGCAAGGAAGGCGCAGTTTCAAAACTTTACAACAAAAACTTCGATCACGCCACATTCTATTCAGCCGATGAAAACGTAAACGTATTACAATACGATCCTACTGTAATAACAGTGGCAACTGGCAGATAAACAGACGGTTTGGCAGGCATGATGAACATAAAACCAAACATGTACACGTGACATTTAACCAGACTTTCTTTTATATCCTCCCCCCCCCTCCCCCTTTCTCTCTCTCACACTTTCATTCACTCAAATTCTCTTTTCTTTTCTTCCTGTCTTCTTGCCTTTTTCATTATTCTTATTCATTCCTATTTTCTACATCCATGAAGTCCTATAATTATGTAATATAGGCTTTAGTACTCTATAATGTATGCTAAACTAGGACTATCACTACGCCGTCTAAATACGGTGTAGCATTCTTAATTAATATTAGGAATATCGGCAGTGAAATTCCAATGACAGACGCGGCAGGCAGGCAATCAGTCCAGCAAAGTCTGTGGCACTTCCGCTGTTCCGGTGCGTAAAACAGATAAAACTGATTGTCGGGGTGCCCCGCACGTTTAATTTTTAACACATTCAGTGTCGACACACGACTGCACGCAATGTCTACAAAGATAATGAATCAAAATTAGGGAGGGGGGGCACCCCACTGCTCGTACCGAGCAATCTCGCTTTTCTATTTCCACCATGGCACCTTCATCGTCATGTTCCACCATTACTTGACATTGTCATCTTACTCTACTTTTTTCTTCCATTGAAAAATAATTTCTTTACAATACTTGGTGATGTGTCCACCGACGAATACAGATCGCCGCGATATCTTTGCTTGCTCGATTTGATCAGAAGCAAACCGGTGTTGTGTTTGAATTGTCCGAAACGAAGATTACTAAGATTATAAATCACAAATGAAATCACAGACTTTCGTTGGTGGTTCGAATAGAGAGGGGCCGTACATTGCAATTAGAACAACGTTGTAGGCGTCATCAGGAAAAGTTTGATGAGAGGCACAGGGAACTCTTCTATTTCCCCCTGCTTTTCATTCCCATCCATTCTCCTTGATCATATGGGCAAGTTCGATTATAAATTTTCCTTCCTTATATTTCTGACTTGATTCAAACGCATGCTCCTAAAAAATATCAGTAGACAATTATTAACATCGTAAACATCATAAACTTTTTTTTTATTTACGACTAATTTAAGATAACGGATAACTAACATATTTCCATCCTAAAGTGGTTTTGCAGCACTCGCAATAGATATCAGCGACAGCGTGCAATCCAGTTAACAGAACTCGTTCCTCCGCGGGGCCGCAACCTACGTTCACCCTACGTAACGTAATTTTTCCATTTCTATCATATATTGTTTTGCATTTTATATATATATATATATATATATATATATATACGTAT
>NW_017259202.1:691966-693860 GCF_001594045.1 Atta colombica
TTAAACAACGAGAAATTATTAAGTTAATTTTCAAATTAAAAATTAAATTTGTAAGAATGAAACATAGAAATCTTATTTTTCATTTATCTTTACAGTAGTATTTTCCTACTGTGATAATTATTAAAATAAAACATACATATATACAAAGATATTAAATGTAGAAAACAAAAAAGCATTGAATCAAATTTTAAAGAAAAATGAGTAAAATAATAAGTTCTGACTTAATAAAAAAATTATATTAATTAAAATAAAAAAAATATAAAAATAGAGTTCTAGGACATCCTGTATGCATATGTTATAAAGAGATAGTCAATGCCAAAGATCTCAAAGTAGTTCTATTTTCATCACATTAATTATACTTACACAGAATTAAAGAGATAGGCACGACCTTGACTGCCTTGGAAGGACTGAAAATGCAAAATAGACAAAAATTTATATCGTCAATGTACAATAAAAAGAGGCATTGAGTTATGTTTCTATTATTAATTGTTATGGAACTATTTACGTTCCCGTTCGGGGTGTAAAGTTTTGTATGTCTATGTTATAATAGATTCTTTTGAAATTAACATTATTTATCAAAATATAATCGATAGTAATAGTCACGTTAAAATATTTCGATCTTACAATCCCATACCACTCGAATATTCATAATAGATAAATTAAAACGGAAAAACTAATTAAAAGAAATCTTTTAAAATAGTCCCATAACAACTATTTGATTACTTACTATAGATATATTAGATTATAATGTTATAAAGATAAAAAATCATAAGATTTTATCTTGTATCAAATTTCAAAATATATTCGTTAATATATATTAGCTAAATCCATTGAAAAGTTTCTTCAATGTTCATATGATCCATCGTATTCGCAATGATTAGGAATCTTCAGTCAAAAAAGAACACAAAAAAAAAGATTTAGCCGTAGAAACTCGATCGAGGTCGAGGTATGGCTTACCTTAGAGATGAGTTCGTCGTGATTGGCGAGATGAGCACGGCAGTGAATGCACGAGTAAGTGCGGTGACAGGAAGGTAGATACGCTTGAAAAGTTTTCACCATGATGGCGTGTCCAAGCGAGCGAAAACACACTTCGCCCTTGCTGCTATTCTCCTCGTGTCAAATGAAGAATATAGATCTCTTTCTTCGCCAAGAGATTTACGAGACTTTTCTTTATTTTTTACCTAGACGACACGAGACTGAATTTCTCCAAAACGCGGGGTGGTGGTGCGATAGTAGCCCCGTTCACCACCGCTTCGTGCTCCGATCAGCTGTTGAGCTGGTTCAGACAGCGCCGGTTCGGGGACACCTGTAAAGCAAGAAGATTACGATAAAGGCTAAAAAAAATGCTACGCATCGTCGATTTTCATTTCGTATCGATTCTCGTTGTAACGGGATCACGCGAGATAATTATTTTATTTTTCTTTTGCGTACACAGGCCAGTTAACCGCGCGTAAACGAGAAAGAAAAAGTCTCTTTTACGTATATGTATCATAAAGAAATTGTACCGCAAAATTTGTGACGTACACTTAATTATATTTATATATAATTATATATTTAATTATATGTCAAATGCGAATATTATGAATATAAGTCTAATAAAATGTTATTCATATCGTAAAGTGAGTAAGTATTTACAGTAATGATTTGACATTGATTCACTGTGGAAGCACTGTTATAACACACTGCAATACTCGCGTTTCGTGTCGACAGCATATCGATTGCATCTCGTCAATTGCGCGATGAATTTGTTAGTGCTCGTCTCTAAATTGCATTAACGATGATACCTAAATTGAAATAATTAAAACACAAAAAATTAATATAGCGCGGATAATCACGGTCGTTTTATACATACAGAACATTTATTTTGCAAAATTTATTTTAAATTAATAAGTAT
>NW_017259202.1:693980-712099 GCF_001594045.1 Atta colombica
TATATATATATATATATATATATATATAATTAAATGTTTATGTCTTTCTTTTGCAAAAAAATGACTAGCAACAAGGAGTACAGTGACAGTTGCGGAAAAGACGTGTTTTGAAAGCAAAGCAACGTTTGCTTTCAAAACAAAGGTAATTGCATCGATGTACTGCTGCATATCGACTGATATGTGCCGCCACGTGCTGGCGCGCGTTCAAACAAACAGACAAGGACGTTATTATGAATCGTTAAAGATAAAGGCTTTTTCTGTATGCGGGACGGATAGACGCGTACTCCGCTTATCCTTTTTTGAAGAGCGGATGCCAGACACTTAGTAAATGCTAATCACAATCATCTTCTCTCGAGATGCCTATTAACGATATAATCGAAACTGATTTCGCGACGATTCCTCGCGGAGATTCGAATTTTTCTGACATTCACGAATGCATCTTCAAACATCATAGACTTTGTTCCTTTTCTTCATGTTCGAAACTAGCTCGTTCAGATTACAAGTGAATGAGGCAGTTAGTCTTTGTAAGCGGTAATTCAACTCCATTGAACGGAAGTGTCGGAGTCAAGTATCGGAATTTGCTCGGATTCACACGAGTGCATATTAAATTCGATCCTATCCTTACCGGCGACTGAAAGTCTCAACGAAAAGAGAAGAGAACGAAAACGTTCGGGAACGGGTTTCCTAACGGATGTTCGAGAACAAAGGGAGACGGGACTTTCGAGTCAATACACTAGTCAAGGTCATTGCTACTTATTGTAGTCGTAACGGCGTCTTTTTTATTCTTATCGCATAAATATGCGCGACGACAATTGTCTCGACAGCTTGCAACGAGACTAAGCCTCGTTCGACTTCACGATTAAAAACTCGTTAAAGAAATCATTTTACTCCATATTCCCAATTCACTTTTTCACAGTCAACTCCTTGTTGGATGTACTAAATCATATCAAATTTTATTGGACGATCCATGTAATAGTATGAACAATGAAAACAATTGTTCTTATTAAACATAAAAATCGACGGCAGGGATTGATGCTTTTGAGAAAAGATGATTCCTATGGCCTCAGACGGATCGAAGAGCGAGGGGTTGACGACCGAGGACCGAAGGAGGGGGCAAAGCCCCCTAAGTTATTTATAAGCCGCCTTCTATACAAGAGAATTTACCCGAGTCGTAACCCCTTCACCCCGCATTAGCTACATTACAAACGAGGATCGAATGGACGACGAGAGCCATTGCCCTCGCGATCGTAACGCACTGATTATAGCGCAAAAATAAGAAGATAGTCGAGTCTATACGGAAAATTCTAAAGAGCTTCGATCAAATTATCAATCTAAATCAGATCGGATTCGAAAAATATATCTGGAGAATAATGAAAGATGCAATTCAAATGAACCAGTAATTTAATTTCGTATATTTCTTAGAATATATACGATAATGCTCGAACAAATGCAAAGAACTGTGACGAGCTCGTAATCAAGTAATTTGGAGAGAAATACATTATTTTACATACATTATAGTATAATATATTATAGTAACATTGTTGAAGAATAAGAGGGAAATAAAGTGAAGCAAGAAAAAGGCGTGGCGTTCTCCGAAGGAAGAAAGAAGGAAGATTGCAGAAAATTTTGCAATCCTCTGGGTCGATGCAAATTTACGCAGATGCCGTAAATATTCTTTGACATTAGTTTGAAGAAAGAAGAATTTATCGAATTTTTAACAGAAACAAATAAAGAAATACGTGTGCAACAGGGAGATGAGGAAGGTATAAGCGGAGCAGGCGCGCGCGGCACGAAGCGGCGCGGCGATTCCGTCGCGCGCAGTCAGCTGATAGTCTGCAGTCAGCTGTAAATGTACACAAAACCGTTGTCCAACAGGTTCAAGCGCCACAACGCCACGTTCGATCGAGTCGCGTGTATAAATGTCGCATCCGAGACGCCCGCACACGCAAGGACATCTCGCGCTGCAATTCTCTCTCTCTCTCGTGAAACTCTCCTCCCTCCTCCTGCCATTCCTCGCGAGCTCGAAGCGATCAAATTGTCGATTGTACGCGATCAATTCGCACTGATACAATGAAAAGGCTTTTTAGTTACGTTTCAGAGAAATAATTGATCGTTGATTGGCGATTGTCATTGATACGTTTGAGATGGAATCTCACTCCAGCCAAGAAAAAAATAGATTTTCACGACGTAACTTAAACAAAGAGAATCGGGCATAATGATAAAGTATATGTTGTACGTTTAATTGATTCAGATTTAATTTTGCCGTTTATCGCGCATCCTTGTTTTCCTATTACGCAGCCATTATGAATAATAAATTGTTTTTTTATTAAAAATTAAGCTTGAGAGTTAAGTCATATAAATTTGAAGACGAAATGATTGTAAAAAGTTCTAATGAAAATAGTTGCGACGTATGTATGCGTGATAAAATTCAAGTGTCCACGCGAACAAAACATGTCAACAATAAGACGAGAGAGAGAGAGAGAGAGAGAGAGAGAGAGAGAGAGAGAGAGAGAGAGAGAGCGTGTATATGGCCAAGATAATCGTCCCGATGTATTTGTACGATATTTTTTACGACATGACGCGTTGAATCAGCTGTGAATGTATACAAACAAACCGATGCGCATTATCTGGTGACAGTACGTATTCACGTCGCTTATCGTATATATATATGCTTGTAAGTGTGCAAACACGCGATCTGTTACGTGCGGAAGAGAAATAAATAGCAAAAGAAGTAAACAGGAGCTAAACGCGACGAATACAATCGATGTCTAGACAAGTCCATTTTGCGTACGTTGATTAAACATTTGTATCTCGATCGAAGAAGACCCGAGTAAACGTTGAAACGTTTCGCCGTTTAAAGGTTGAAACATCGTCAAGGAATTCCAAGTGTTATACCACGTCATATAAACACTTGCGCCTACTCGGCTCTGCTCGTCCTGAAATATCATAGACTTTTCTTAAGAACGAAGCAATTTCTCTCTCGCTTAGGTACAAGTATGTATAAATATATAAAGTAATCTCGCATCACGCTAATAGTAAGCGATACGTGTCAGAATCAGATTGCACGTTGAAAAAATCGGAGCGAGAGCCATTGATAACGGCGGAAGAAGAATCGTGGATCGTTAATCCGACGTGATGCTCTGGCGAGAGAAGAGGTGAGCCAGAAGGAAAGCGAGATGAAACGAGGCGTAGGCGAGATGAAGTGCAGAGGCGAGGTGAAATGTGGCAAGGGGGTGAGGCGGAGCGAGACACGACGAACGAGGCAGCTGACAGGCCCCATCAGCTGAGAACGTACACAAACCCGATGTTTTAACCGCGGGGTTTCTCTGGAATCCGTCATCGTGGGTTCAAGACGTGATGATTCTCACTTTCTCTGTCGCGAGGAGGGTGTCCCTTCCCTTGCCGACATCTCTGACGGAGATTCGAAAAACAATAATACGTAGTTGGAGACAAGTGGAGAGAGACGGACAAGTATGGAGTACGTAACTATGGTGCCAACTAGGCATAATACTCGATAAGCAGAACGAGCTTGACGATGACGACAACGACGACGACGACTTGGTCAGAGCGAACGCGTAACGAAGAAAATTCGTTTACTGATCGCGACATAAAGCGCGCTTTGACGTCGCTCCCGCGATAGCTCTGTGTCGTCGTAGCATCGTAGCGTCGTATTGCGTCGCGTCGCGGAGCGGAGCGTTCGTCACGTCGCGTCGTGTCGAGGATGTCACGAAATCGCGGTGGGTTTCTCCGAGTAAAGAAAAAAGTATATACCGGAGTAAAGTAGGAAACGTCGACGGGGTGAGCTTTTCACGTACCTCCATATGCATCCGTGACCGCTGCGGCGGAGCGCGACGACGACGCGGGTTCTCGATCTTCTTCCCTCTGCCTCGCGACTCGTAACAGTCGTAACACGGATCACGGATCACGGCTGTTTCGTTTGCGTGCTGTGCCACGAGCGATCACGGCGAGGACGACGGTCCGTTTTGATCATCACTAATGCGAAACGCGCACGTCCTGCGAACGCCGTTTACCGTTTACGCCAGTTTACGCCGTACCGCTGATCGACTCGGCGTCGTTCGATTTATTTCGGTTCGTCCGCTGTCCGCAGGCGAAATCGCGCATACGATGACCCGCGCGCATGCGCTCAAAGTCGCTTACCGTTTACGGACATCACCGCTAGACTGCGCGACGTGTCTCATTCGAAATGTCGCTTGATTGCGCTTCATGTCGCAAATTGGCGAATGCCATACGACATTGATGATTAGGCTCTGTTCCAGTGTCCCAACATTATAAGTTGTTTCTTTTTTTTTAAAACTGCTCCCTTTATTAAAAACTGTGATCAATTTCTTTTTGTACTTTATCGCGATTTTGTCACGTTTATATGCATATGTTTAAATCAATTATGTCATCAAAATATTTGTCATTTCCATTTCGTGATTTATATCGAAATGTTATGAGAAAATATTTATGTATGTATCATCTTTTTTTGATAAATGATCTTCGACTATTTTACTTATCCTTTTTTTTTTCAAAGAAATGTCTGAATCTTGATTATTCAGATTTAGAAAATTATGTGGGAGGAAAATTATGTTTTATTTATTACGTTTTATTTTTATATTCTTTTGTATTATGATCGTTATTTTAGAACGTAAGGTATATTTTATTTCGAACGTATCCCAGCATCAAAGCGAATTTTATTTTATTACTATGAGAAATTCTAAAATCTGATCTTATACCAATAATTTACGTTGATAAACTTGCTTCCTATTGCGATTTGCATAAAACGATTTTTTTAATTCTTACGTTACTTATTTGTAATACAAACGCAAGTAAAAAGAATTTTTTAACGCGAGACTGGCATTTAAATGACGTTATAGCATAGACAAATGACGTATAGGCTATAGGCATGATTATAATTTCACGCATAATTTCACGATAATAGTGTGATGATAATTCATGAATTTGACGTTCGCGAAATATCGACATGTAAATATTGAATTATTTAACATTAACTGTTCTTACGAAATTGCATACATAATTGATTCTTCATGCAATATGTAACGAGATGTCCGTACTCTTTTAAAAAGATTTACAAAGCAAATTCTGCACAATTGTTTCTTTGTTCTAATCACGATGCTTTCTTATCTAGGTCCGATAGCACAATGTAGATTTTTCAACGACATCCGTCGATTAAAAATAATATTCCATACACGCACACACACGCACCCCCCCCCACACACACACACACGCACGCACGCAGCAGACTTTTAGGAGATGTCCTAAAGACGTCCGTATATATCCTCAAATGTCCTAAGAACATCCCCAGAATGTATCTCGGATACATTTGTGTGCTGTATGAAATAATAATATAACTACAGTGGAAGTACTATCTTGACTTTTTAAAGAGAATTTATTTCAGATTTTGTAATACCGAAGCTTCCTACTATTTTGATTATGCATATTTTTTGTATTCATATTACCATTTTCTTACAATTTTGATGTGACGAAAAGCGCGCATTTACTGATATTTTTGACGAGAAATATGGTGTCGATTTTTCATAGAAAATTTAAATAATAAGATATTCTAATTTATTTTGATTTAAAAAAAAATTGAAGACGAAATAATAAATATAAGATGAAATAAAAAAATATGCGAAAGTTTATGTATTGTTTGTTTAGTTTGAAATGGATTTTATTAGAATTAAAATTTGTGGATACTATAGGAATGCTCATTTGTAAAATTGTAGTAAATAATAATTCATAATAAATGTTCCTTGACATTTTAACAATAATTAACACCAAATTTCACGCATTATATCTATTTTGCCAACTTTAGTTTTTTATATAACTTTTATATAACTTTAGTTATGTTTTTTATATAAAACGACAAAAAATATATATCAGTTTGTGTATTTAAAAAAATATTAGATTAATAAAAAAATTGTATAATTTGAATCTTTTTTCCATATATAGTTTTTACATTAACAAAAATAAAATACATATATGTACGAACTGTATTTTAATCGACTTGATATGACTCTAAAATTATGTGTATATGTATAATTAATCAAGCGTATATATGATTCATGTATTATGATTCATGCGATATGTACTTACTTTACATACCGATGTAATGTCCACAGTATATTTTCTCTTTTTCTCGAGCGTTATATTATTTAATAAATTTTAAACAAAAAAGGAAGACGGAACGATTTAAAAAAAAGTTTTAAACTTTCAACATGTAAGCTGAAAGAAAAAAAAAGAAATATTAACATCTACAATTTTGTTTGAGACAGAAAGAGGTAGAAAAGCTGACATCAATCACACATAAATTTGCACTTTAAATTTTATGTATACGGATATATTACGGATATCGGTACGTTTTACGTTATTTAAAAAAAAAAAGAAAGAGATACGTATTAAAACTATGTAGGAAACCTTTATTTGTATTTCTTCCGATTCTCTAGCTATATTATTAAGTAATATACTCTTGTTGACAAAAATTAAATTTGCATTTTACTAAAAGAACCCGCTAAGCGATCTCGTAACTGCACGCGACGCGCACTTTATTATGGAGAAAATATTTTGATCGAAAAAGACAATTAAGCACGTGGAAAGGCTTCTTGGGATCCTAAATGCGAAGTGCAAGTGTAAAAAAGATTAGTACATGTATAGAATGTACATGTATTAATCTTATAACTTTACTAATGTAAAACTAATATATGCATTTTAATTTTTTATATATAAAGTTAAGATCTTATATGGCGTCCATATGTCGCGTTAACTCCTCACGAAAAACATTTACATCCATTTATTGATATTTGGATCTTATAAAACCGGGATTCTTACGTATTTCTAAAATTTAACGAACAACTTGCTCGTATTATTTAACGTAAAAATATAAATTGCGCGAGGCTAAAATGCTATCTTGTATAGATCTAAGCTTTAAAAATGCTTCATAAATGCGCAATGTCTGCCACCCTCTCTCCCTTTGCCAAAACTGTTTACAGAATTTTCCCCTTTTTCTGTTACTCTTTTACTGTTCATACATTGATTATTTTCTTTCAATTACCATCGCACAAATACATTGATTGAGAAGGATAATAACAAAGCAGCGATACACGGCGAACTTATTCTTTTTTTATCTTGATTTATTCAATATGTGTTTTCTTATAAAGTGACGTCCTACTAAATAAAAGTAAATGAAAAAATCACCAAACATAATAGTTAATATGTCCATTAAAATTCTTCTTCTCGTTAAGGCAACTAATTTGTTTTAGTCTCATTTTACATGTCTAGAGTATATATTTATATATTTATATATTTATATATTTTTATATTTGTATATTTATAAAGTATATGTAAAACACTAATATATGGTTATTTTTATTTTCTTGTTATACAAGCCTTATATTAATTAGAATATAGTGTATATATATGTATATCATTTGTATATTCCTATTCTTGTAATAAAATTGATTATTATTTTTGAATCTAGAGATAATAAATATATATCTAACGTGTATTGTTAGTACAAGAGAAGTGTGTGCAGAGGGTGGCAGCAGGGTGCGCATTTGGGAGTGCTATTGTTTCAAGGACTCTCCAGTCCCTCATCTTTATACCGTCTCACATGGTGACATTCAACTGTATTGCTTTAGCGTCCACGGAACATGCTTGCTGTTGCTGCGTCTGTTGCTGCTGCTGCTGTTGTTGCTGCTGTTGTTGCTGCTGCTGCTGTTGTTGCTGCTGCACTTGTTGTTGCACCTGCTGTACCTGCTGCTGTATTGCCTGTAGTTGAATCGTTTTCGTATCGACAGAACACGTTTGTTGCTGTTGCTGTGGCTGCTGCTGCTGCTGCTGCTGCTGTACTTGTTGCACTTGCTGCTGCTGTTGCTGCTGTTGCTGAACTTGTTGCTGTTGCGCTTGCTGTTGCACTTGCTGTTGTTGTTGCTGCTGTTGTGCTTGTTGAGCTGCAGCTTGAGCAGCTTGTCTTTGTTGTTGCCTAAGTATACTTGGTGGCGGATCCATATGCTGACGTTGATGTAGTAACAAATGATTTTTTTGGAAGAAAGCTTTGCCGCATTTATCGCATATGTGTGATCTTATATGGCAACTGCCGTCTGTGTGACGTCGTTGATGTTGTGACAAGCCGTGTTTTTGTGCGAAACCACGGCCGCAATCAGGACAAATGTGTGGCTTAGGTTTTGGTCCTGTACCCACTGGGGGAGATGTTTGTGTCGCACCATGCATATGACTTACACCCGGCGTTCCTATCGGCCCGTTCATCTAAAAATACATTATTTATAATTTGTATATTTCACATTTTGAACACAGATTGTTAATAATTATTAATTGAGATACTTAGGTATCTTTAAAAATAGGTATCATTAAAAATAAAAAAATATAAATTTGCCAAATTTCATTATTTAAAGATATTTTTAAGTATTATATTGGTATACAGTGATGATTACTTGATGTGCTCCTGGAGTGTTCGGGGTAAGAAAATGTGCTGGAGTTTGCTGAAAGGCAGCTGCTAATCCACAAAGGTCCGTTACAAGTGTTCGATCGCCAGTATGTAACCTTTGGTGCAAATTTAGAGCTTCTCGATTCGGGAACTCCAGCCCACATTCTCTGAAATAATAATCACATATTAAGAATCATGTCAATTTGTTTTATTAGAAAAAAACTGAACGTACTTATAATATCACAGAATGAATATATATTTGAATTATATAATTTGTTTTCACCTGTTCTAATACACTAATAAGTGCTAGATATTTATTTCTTATGATTTGTCAAACATGTATGAAAATCTTGAAAGATGTTTAGTTATAAGCAATATTAATATATATTACATAAATCATGTTACATGTACTAAATTTTGTCTGATAGCTTAAATTCTTAACATGAAATCATAAATAAAGGAAAATTTGATTCAATTTGTCTTAATGTCATATTTTACATCCAATTATGTTCGATAATTCAATTTTATGACATATACTTTGAATTCGAGATATGTAATCAACAATAAATTTATCTCAATATACATTTTATATGTATATATACATTTCACACATAATTATTACTAAAAAAAATAGTATGAAATCGCTGAACATAGACTGACTCTAGAAAAGTTTATAAAAATTTCACACAGCATATCCTCAATAGCAACTAGAGTTGTATCACGATGTAAGATGAGAAGAATAATCTTAAGATAAAATTAAAAAATTACTGCAATTACATTATATATGATGTCTCACCTGCATGTGAGAGATTTTTCATCTGGATTTGCATTATTATTGTGAATCTTAGAATGAGCGACCAGGTCTGTTTTCCGAGGGAATGCTTCTCCACAAACAGTACAAGCGAAAGGTGTTTCGCCTGTATGTAAACGCATATGAGCTAAAAGTGTTCTCTTCTGCAGAAATTCCTTTCCACAGACAGTACACGAATGTGGAACTCTGCCATGTAACCGACCATGATTAACTAGCTCAAACTTCCTTTGGAAAGTTGCACCGCAATCGTGGCAAACAAATGGATGTAGGCTGCCATGGAAGCGTGAATGCATCGTAAGATGATCCTTTTGCGAAAACGACTCCCCGCACTCTTCGCAAACGTAAGGTCTTTCCCCCGAGTGGAATTTACTGTGCGTCACTAGATGACGTTTTAGAGGAAATGCTCTTCCGCATTCTTGACAGACAAACGGCCGCTCCCGCGTATGCACGCGGGTATGTGTTACAAGGTGATGTTTCAGAGTGAAAGATTTTTTACATTCGCGACATTGATACGGTCTCTCGGCGCTATGCAATAGTAGATGCGTATGAAGACAATGTTTGTGCGCAAAACTTTTGCCACAATGAATGCAAATGTGCGGCCGTTCTCCAGTGTGAACTCTGGCGTGTGTCGTAAGATGATGTTTGAGAAGAAAGGATTTGCCACATTCTGAACAAGAATACGGTCGTTCTTTCGGTACACGGACCTGACTTCCCATATCCTGTTGCTGTTTGGCTTTCGACTCAATTTGCGTAGTATTCACATGAGTCAAAACGTGCCCGAAATGGGCAGTATTGTCTGTCTGACTGGTCGCAACGTTATTCGCTGCATTGGCTTGATTAGACGCAGCGGCTGCTCTCTTCATTAATATCTCATTGCACTCTTCTGCCGTAAGCTGTAACGGTCCGAGCGGTGTCATGAAGTGCTTACTCATGGCATGCTTGTCGGCTGTAGTAAAAACTAAGGTATTTGAGAACAAGGAAGGTGGAGGTGTGGGATGCGCTGCATCGCAATTACATCCCCCTTTGTCACAGGTTAATGAAAATACATCGTGATGCTTTTTAGTACGGACGTGAGTACCATGGGTTGTTTGATTATGCGCTCCACCCGTATGGCCATGATGCGTAGTAGGGGTTTGCTGACAACTCTCGTTCATCGCAAACATTGGCCGACGATGAGTGGTAGTGGCAACCTTGGTCGGCTTAATATCGACTTGTATCTTTTGACTGGAACCTTGATCCTGATTGTTGTTGACAGCATAACTGATATTGGTAGCGAGTTCGCTCTGGGCATTCTCTCGGGTCTCTGTCCCTGGCCCACCAAAGGACCAAGCGTACCCGAATCCTGCTCCTGCATTTCCAGGAGTGGTACACATGGTCGTAAAGGTAGTGATAGGTGGGTGAGTCTGGCTGGACGCGGCACTCGTGCGTTGCTCCGTGTCTTCTGTCAATGCATTTTCCGCGCCAGCCCTTTCCACTATAACAAATTGATCGGTGGGAAATATTTTGAGAGGTTCCAAGTAAACGTACCCGTCACGCTCCAGTATCTCGGCCTTGGAGGTAAAACACGGGAATCATATCTATGCCAAGAACGGCTGTAGAAGAGGATGCTTGAATTGGATTCGGTAGCTCCAGCTACAGCTCCGGTTCCGGCTCCGGCTCGGCGGGCTACATACACAATGAGGCTGTAAAGTGATTAATCTCGCTACAGTTTGAGAGTGCAATATATTCCCGAGGTGCTTACTCCGTTCTCGGGGGACATTAATCGAGACCGGGCCTGTGCGAGAGACTAGTCAAGAAGCCGCAGTCAGCCGTACCTGCCGTACGTCGGCAATATCGGGACAAGGCGGCCGTAAACTCTTTTCAAAATCGTGCTTCCGCCGATCTACGAGTTGTTTTCGTAGCGTTGTCGCGCCACTGTACATCAATAGAAGGAAGCACGCTGCCACGGCTCTTCTATGTGTTGGAGACCATAAGAAGGTTTCCTCGTTTTCGGGCCCGCGGCCACGGCGTCCACGGGTCTTGAAAGACAACCTCCACCTTCCTCCCGCGGCGCTCCCACACTCTCACTCGTGCTTCACGCACTTTTTCCACCTTTCGCGCTCACGGGACTACGTTTTCACTTGGACACACGCACAGCCGACGGTCATTAATTTTACATAATTGCATATTTTATTGTCCATACAAACTAGCCTCACATATCGGCCATTTTATTTGTAAACTACCAAAAAACAATGTTGCCAATGTACGCGCGATTTTGGAGGGAGCGGAGTCGCCGATAGCGTCACCGAGCGCTTTCGTGATGGCAGCACTTTTCCTTGTTTGCCAATTATGCCGACGGCGCGATCATTTTTCCGCCATATTCGAACGCACTTAACTTCTTATAAGCCTTCCGCTTACATTTTATTTTATCGCTATCTCTAGCTATTTTTCTTCTTATTTTTCTCCCGATAATTTTTGTATCTTTCGTATAAATACGTATCAATAGAGTACCAATTATATTCCTCCTTATTTCCGGAATTATCCCTTTTCTATATAATGTAAACAACCCATATATGCACCTACACGATAGTACGCATGTCCAAAATCGGACATGCGAAACATCTTATATTATCATTAAAACATCTTAATAACATCTTTGTCTTATGGCCTAATTTTAGATATGCGTATCTAGAAATAGACATAATTCCCTCCCTCCCTCTCTCTCTCTCTCTCTCTCTCTCTTTCTCTCTCTCTCTCTCTCTCTCTCTCTCTCTCTCTCTCTCTCTCTCTTTCGATCTTTTTTCATTTTTTAAACAGGTGCGCTATGTGCACTATAAATAATATACATATATTTGCATCATGCAATTACATTTTTTAAAACAACTATAATATATGTAAGTTATATATTTTGTGTATATAAAAATGTTACGCGATTAATATAATTGAAATGAAAAGCGAATATGTAAGAAATGAATTAAGTTTGATTATCTTTGATTAAAAAAATTTTGATAAAAGAAAACAGACCACGCAGTTTGATTGAGAGATTTTTGTGGGGAAATGTTTATCGTACAAAAATTTATTTTTTACAACAACTTTTTCCTAGATTAATAAATTTTTATTGAATTTTAATACGTATGACTTTAAAACAAAATTAATAAATTTTTAATATTTAAAATAGGTATGATTTATGTCGAATTTTAAATAAATAATAAATCTCCTTATTTTTTATCTTTATCTTTATCTTATTTAACAGGAAGCATATTTTTTAATTTATACTTTGATCATAAGGACGCAAAATATTAAGTATAAGTTTACAATTAAATAAATTTGTTGAAAAAAATTTTAATATCCGTTAATTAATTTGAAGGAATAATGAGAAAGTTGCAATTGCAAAAACATTAATACAGTTCAGTGTAGTGTTATACGTCATGCCAATGAATAATTTTGGCGGTAGAATGCGAATTGGTTTACGATCAATAGGTGATCAATGTCGAAGATAGATAGTGAGCGTTAGCGATTACACCGATCGTTTTCGTCATTTACAGCCAGTATGCGACGAATTATGAGACGTAGCGGTCTCTAGGTGATACGAGGACAGAAACAGTTCCATCGGACGGCTGGTCATCGCCGGCGCTAGTAGCGCGAACTCAGCAACTGATAAGCAAACCCGCTCGTTAATGGTCCGGCATCATAGCTTGGCAAAAAGCCAATATATATGCCGTTAGAATTGAGAATCTTATATAGTTTACATTCATTCTCCCATATTCTAACTTCTACCTTTGTACATAGTTACTTAGTTAGTAGGCATATTAACATAGACATATATCTCGCAATTGGTAAATATATTTATATATATAACTTTTAAAAGTCATCAGATAACCACCATAAATGTACCATAAAAATGATGAATTATAATGTATTGTAGCTTAAAAAAATAAAAATCTTTTTTTTTTAAATATAGATATATATTTTTAATGTCTAAAAATTCAAACAACAATTAGATAACTATTTATCTTTATCAGAAATATTTTTTGCGCTGTATCATTTTATTGTTGTGATTCGTTAATTTTTAATTCTTAATTTATTCAATAGCGATATATGGCTACAATACGGCTACAATACGGCTTCGATTAATAATTATTCCAATTGTTTTCACAACGTTTCTGTAACAGTATTACGAGATAGAGACTTTAGCAGCTTTCACAATGCATTTGTGTCTGAATAGTAACTATTTCCGACAGAGCGAAAAATGCATAGCCGCTTAAAGCGTGTATATAGCAGCAAAGTGCGACGGCAGATGCGTTATTTATGTAGCGGTTCGCTAAGTACGTTTCGTTGTGTGATACCTTCGATTCTGACGATCGGGGGTTACGGATCGCCGACGAGGGGTGGTGTATCCTCTGTATTCTCTCTTTTTACAAGGAAGAGCCGGCGCAGAGAAGCGGGGTGGAGGACCCGAATCCTGAGGCAGTGGACCGTGAATGCGATACCAGCTTCACGTAGTGCGTCGGTGTAGGAAGGGGAGAGGTGCCGTCAAACAACCGTTCGTCGATCGTCCCTTCTCGGTACACTCATACTCATCCCTAGCTTCGTCCTCCTCGCGTCAGCAGCAGGGGGTGATTTGTACGTATCAATTATGTCTTCCCGCTACCAAGGGACCATCGATGACGTCGCTATCTCTCTTACATCGCGATCCAATGATCCAATGATTTTCATTTTGGAATTTTATCGAAGTCGTTCAGGGTATTAATTCAACAATAACAAATACTCTTTACATTTGCTTATTCAAATTTCATAAAATTAAGATAAAATATTCCAAGAAAAAAATATTCCAGATCAAAAAATTTATTGAAATTAAAGAAATTAAATTCCATCGGAAAACGGATACAATTAGTTTAATGCCATGTTTATGTCTAAAGTAAAGAACTTTAATAGCTTTAGTAAACTTAAGTAATATGAATATATTTTTGTTATATGAGAGAGATCATATTTCTAGAAACATATAATATCAACTCTTTCGTAACACATTAATCTTATATTTATTTGTTCGATGAAATATGATAATAGTTTCTCGAGTAATGGAAGAAACTGGCCGGCATCCTTTTTCTAGCTTAATTAAAAGATGATTACCTAATGAGGGTCATCGATGTTTTTCAGGTTCCAATCGTGAGTCAGGTCTACACACAGGGTGTCCTAATATTATCGTTATGCTTTCTTTAGCTCTATGAATTTTATATAAAGAATTTATATTTTAATTACAACATTAATTCTTTCATTAACGCAATAGTTTTGCAATAGTTTAGAAATGTTATATTTAATAAAATATGTATGTACTATATTGTGTATACTATATTTGTAATATATATAATATTTGTTTATAAGTATTTTATGATAATCGTCGAATTTCGTGTTGTAAAAGATGCCTGTGTGTCAGTTGTCATTTGAATATGTTCCAATATGCACATTTAGTGCGAAAGAAGCTGCAAAAAGAGAAGAATTAATCATATATCTTACTAAATATATTCTTTGCCGTATCAATACACATTAAAGATCTGCATGAAACTTCGCTTTATAGGCACGATTGAAATCGCATTAGGATTATATTCCCCAAGAGTACTCTAGCGGCATATTATACATACCGGCACACTGGTACTGTTCGTTTGAAAATCTACTTATCTATCAGGGACTTGCCATTGGAGATGCTTTTTCTATTCTCTCGAGAGAATGCGACATTGGCTCCTTTGATCTGGTGAACGAGCTAACTTTCAAGCTTTTGGAAGTAGCATGAAGCATACAGATGGTTATGATAATAATAATAATTTGATCTTCAGTCTCCAGTGGTCCTGGCTTCTTCGCTTGCGTTTGCATACTAACACAAACACACACACACACACACACACACACACACACACACACACACACTCAGAGTCTACACTAACTCACGCGTATTGCAACGTACACCGTACACGACTACGTGAAGCTGACGACTCTCAGGGTCGATTGTGGACAATACGAGTGGATGGAGTAGCTTCGAAATCGATCGAGAATTAATCCGGCGCTATCGCGTCTTGCAACTGTTGTCCCATTGTCTCATCGCAAACTAAAATGAAAGGACGGAAGGGAGAGAGATAAATTACTGGAGCAAGATGGTCGAATGTTCTTCCTTCTTTTCCTTCCTCAAGATTTATTTGAGAATTTTGGCGTTTCTTCGAAATTTTTACAACTACTCTCCCTCTTGTACTCTGCAGTCTTGATAGATTCTGTAAAATTTCAAGTTCTTATTATAATGTTTCATTTAGTGTTCGCCAAATTTTTCTTATTTATTGTACTCGTCAGCAAAAACAGCTTAAAATCAAAGTAAAGTTTTATGTTTCTATCTCTAAAGAAGTAATAATCAAAGAAAAGATGTCCCTCACTTTATAGCAATTATATCGTGGCTTTTGTAGAATTAACCGCGTCTATCGCTTACAGCACATCATTTGACGCAAACCAGGAACCACGTCCCTTCCTCTTCTTTAATGCCTCGACCACTTGTGGTTTCAACTACCTTCGACGATCCTTCCTAGCAGCGAGTGCCGAGTGTGGCGAGAATTATGTAATTATTGTATGGTAATTGTCGCGAAAAATGGCGGCTGCCTGACTTAAGTGTCGCGACGAAAGCAGCCCGAAAAGGGGGTCAACTCTATGACTTGCTGACGGAATATCTTTACGAGAGTGTAAATCGCTTCAAGCTTTCATGCATTATTAAACTATGTGCATTATTAAACTAATTTATTAATAGTTACCATTAAAATGTTCAAATAAAAATTTCAATTTGTGAAAATAGATTAATTAACAAACTTAATCATTGTAATTTGATCGAAAAAACTTTTACATATTAATTAGTCGCACATATATATATGGTGTGCGTGTATATAGGATATTCTAGACCAATTGCATTTCCTTTCAATTGGGGATCGATATTATCTAGCTCACTACCAGATTCGTAACGGTGATTAGCAAGGAAGCGTTCAAACGCTTTCGATGCTGTCCGATAGAAAGCTGAGAGAAGGTCTTCGCCGTCTTCGGCGTTTGAGACTGGAACAACGAGAATAAGTTTGGTCCAGCTTGCTTTACCTTCCTCAGGATCATATATATAAAGACGGTGACTCGTTCGCGAACCCTCGAAAACCGAACAATCGTATACGGCAGGAATTACCTCCTTACTCACAGACCCTCGTCTTACCCTTTGCTTTGCCTTCTCGCCTTTTGCGTCGCCGTAAGTCCTTTTCTTCTGTTACACCCCTTTTGAATTGTACACTAGGCGACATATATACCCTCGTACCTACCTAAAATTAGTCACTTTTAATTCATACATACTCATATAACTTACGATTGTATATCGTGTATTAACTGTGTGTTGTGAAAGTATTTAAAATCTATTTTGGTTTCTACATTAACTTAATGTCGTATACAATTTTTTTATGTTATGTTATAATTTTATATATTGAACAGAGAGAGAATTGTTTTAAATTTTTATAATACAATTCTAAATTATAATCGATTTGAATATAACAAATTTAAACAATATCTATAACTTTATATATAAACATAGAAATTATATTATATTATATATAAATTATATTATATATAAACATAGAAATATATACTTAATGTACTTTTTCTCACGCTATAAACTGCCCGCACCTTTTCATCCTACAACGGTACCGGAGTCATAACTACCAGGGCTACAACTAGCTAGATAGAAACCACTGCCTTTTCTCTGCCACTTATTCGTTCCGCCAAATGACTTTGACCGCTGCGATTTCACGCGCGTAAAATTGTCGAACAGATTCACAAAAATACGAATCTTTATGATTCAAGCACATCTTCCGTCAATTCTTTTTCAAGGACTTTTTTCAAGCGCTGCTGAAATTGATTTCCTTTACTTTATTACAATTGTTATATTATCTTCTTCATTTTTTAACTTTTAAATATAACGTATAAAACTATTTTTTGCACATCCGATACTTGTGATTATTATTAACTTATTAATCGGATATTTTGTAAACTCTTTATATAAAACTCTTTATATAAAAATTCTTTATAATATTACATGTATATTTTGCGACATTTAAAAATTGATAATCAATTTCCATTCATATCGTTATATTCAATTATGAATCACGTAGTATATTCTAATTGTAAGAAATAAGAAGTTTTATTTACTACAAAAGGTAAAACAAGATTAAAGTCGTAGATGTACGTAATTGTGTGAAAAAAATTATTCGCGCGACAAAAGTTTATCGCATGTTTCGCGTGAAAAATGACCTTTGGCCACATAGTGGTATGATGTTTCAGAATTTGCAGACAATAACAACCGCGTTTGTCGCACGGTTTTGCATAATTTATTATTGTCGAGTGATTCGCTGATGTGTTACATAATTATATATATGATGACAATAAAATAGTGAAAAATATAGAAAAAAATAACTTGATTGTTAAATAGGGCTTGTCTTTTCATCACATTACGGAGAGAATTTTTTTTTAATTTATCTTAAAAATGCGGTAGTTGTGGTACAATACAATATTTTATAGATTTTTGCACTTTAGTAAAATTAATCAAATTTATTTTATAATTAAACTTATTTTATTAATAAATAAGAGAGAAATTTATATAAAATTCTTCGTAATACAATGTTATTTTGGGATTATTCATATTTTCAAGGTAAATTCTAAGAAAAAATTCTCTCCGTAATTATACACTTAACATGTTCACTATTTTATAGTATGTATGGATCTCAAATCGCATGCAATAATTTTATATATATATTTTATAGAATCTGATCTCGAGTTTTCTTAAACTTTTATTAAAGTTTATTTCAA
>NW_017259202.1:712798-714395 GCF_001594045.1 Atta colombica
GTAATTCTTTCATTTTTTTTTTTAATAAATACTTTAAAGATTACATCAGTATTCTGCACGCTCTTATTAAATGAATTATATATCCAGAGTTAATATTATTTGCTTATCAGATCTATTTTTATCGTATTGGTTTTAGAAGCTAAATATAGCATAAACTTCATATATACCCAACATTAGCAACTATTCACTCTTAAAAAGTTTAATAAAGATGTCTACTGTTATATAAGAAGATGAAATTCATATTCATATATCCTTTTTCTTTATATATAATATACATTTTTGAACGAGCCAACAAGTATTGTTTTCATGCCTTCGTCTTAATGAAATATTGTATTTGTTCCATAACTTATCGATATTCTTCTTCATGTATATTACTTCATGTAGTTTATATAGATGTATCGCTTCAAAATTATTGGCTCCACATATAACGCAGTAACGTTTACCGCGGCGGAAATTGTCACACTAGCTAATAATTCTATGTTCTTAAGTCGGCTTCACCTTGCAAAACTTTTAGAAATAATGTAATACTACTTCTGCCGCATGGCAAAAGCTATCTTGAATTCAACTTTTGTCGCGCGGTAAATTATATATATGTATATATATATATATATATCTATTAGTTACGTGATGAAAATATTTGATATTATCGATCGCTTGTAAATGTATAGAGATCTCTCTTGACACTTGTGGTAGTGGATAAATATAAGGATCCAAAAGAATCACAAACATAATATGTATGTTTGCGATGTGTAGTGACCTGCAATTTTTAATTCCACCCTATATATTCCGATTACACGCGCGTTTCGCGATAAATGTGCGGAAGGTCGCGAGCAATATCAGTGTATTATGTCATAGCGCGCTTTTTCGCAATTCGTCGCGCAGGGTTACGTCGAAATCTCGAATATCGATGACCGTAAGGTGCAGTGACGCGCGGTGATGGATGCATCAGCGGGACCAAAGCACCGGCATTTACCACAGTCGTTCGAAGGCTGAAAGAAATCGACGGTGGCTCTGCAGCCTGGGCTGCAGAAGGGTGAAGAGAGAGAAATTGGCAAGTAAGACGGAAAGAAAGAGCAAGACCGCGTCGGAGATTAGATCCCTCAGGATGAGTAGGTGGGATTGGATTTGGCAGGCGCGCGGCTCGTTGGCGGTAGACGCCGGTGATGCGAAGGAGTAGGACAAGAAGAAGGGACAGGGGGTGGAGTTTGGTTCGTGTCCGAACGGCGCGGCGTGGCGCGGCGCGGCAGCGGGCGGAGAGGCTACAGAAGGGAAACTCGGAGTAGGGTAGACTATAGGGAGTACATAGAGTAAAGCAGGATGGGGGAGGGCAGCGAAGAGACGAGAGAGAAGAGAGGCCGTAAGTGACAGAACGGAGGTGGTATAGGTGAATGCTGCTGGACAACCGAACCACCCGAACTGTACTCGCCGGTATTTAAGGGAGAGCCGCGAGCGTAGCGCGCCAGTTGTTAGTACGGCCGGTTCATACTTGCCTTTCGCGGACTAACTGACACTCGCTGGATCGTCACGTCGCGTGACGTCGAGTGCAGTTAAAGCGCCAAACGTATTGCACGACAAAAAAAAAAAAATATACATATAT
>NW_017259202.1:714563-725451 GCF_001594045.1 Atta colombica
TATATATATATATATATCTTTATCTTATATAAATCTTTATATACTAAGTAATCTCAATTTTTTTCTCAATAAATAATCTTGATATAAATAATCTCAATAAATCTTTATGAAAAAATCGTATTTAGTGACGCTTAAGGGAAATGAACTAACCACGTGACCGTTTATCGTTCATCCTAATTGTTGATTCAACCTTCAAACCATCGCGATATAATTATAAAGTTCTTTCTTCACGGTCGTAAACACATAAGTGCGAAGTTAAGTGAATATATGAGGGACTACAAAATTTCTTAAACCGACAGCGGCGTTATGTGAAACTATACATATGGCATTATTCGAACACTTCGTACTTGAAGATCGAAAGAATTTGACACTTTTGAATCTCGGATGGTACAGATGAGTGTATCAAAGAGGTATGAGCATGTTTGTCGTTTACTTCATATAATTATAAAACAAAATTGATTATTTTAAGAATAATTTTAATTTTAAAAGGATTAAACTTTATGACTTTGTGTATCTATAAATAACAATAATAATAATAGTAATAATAATAATAATAACAGTCAAGTACTAAGTAAAAGAGATATTTAAGTTATAAAATGGATGAGATTATCATCGCTTTGAATTTAATACTGAAAATAAAAGTAAATGTAAAAAAAAAAGATGATGTGATCTTTTCGTGATAGCACTTCCACAAATAGCATTAGGAATTATGTCGCAATAATGTAAATATACATTTCGCATTAATAATGTTACATTTATATTTACATTTATATTTATTTTTATTTTTATTAACGCAAGTTTACTAATTACACATTTATGATTTCAACTGTTACTTTACAAATGACAGAAGAAAATATTGTTAATACCGATTAATATATGAAACAAGATAAAGGAATAATTCTTTTTAAATTGAAAGTGCAAAAAAATATAATTTGTAGAAAAATGTAATTTAGATACAAATATAGCTGTAGAAGAATTTTTTTAAGCTTATTATATATTTTCGGATAATTTTCTAAAGACAACATTTACTTTTTTATCTTATAATAAAAGAATTCTTTTTGTTTCTTATATCTTTATTTATTCGTTGATGTTACATAAATTATTCTCTTAAAATTATTTTGTGTTCAATTTCTTTATAACTAATAAAATTATTCAGGCTCTGTTTCTATTGGATCACCTTATATATCACGATCAAAGAATCTATAAACGAGATTAGGCAATTAATCCATAGCATCTTATATCCGTAAAGATATTATCTTGTGTAACTTCATTTTATAGTTTTTGAATATAATTGCTGGAAATACTTTCGAAAATTACTTTCTAAAAATATAAAAAATGTAAGATTTCAGAAAAAAAATTGATATAATATTCATAATTTTAAAAAACCTGTGATAATAATTATTAATGTTTGTTTATAGTTTTTAATGAATTAAAAACTATATATTAAATTATAAACTTTTTTATCAGATTTTTAAATCATGATACAAACTCGTGGAATATATTGTACACTGTTTATATTTTTTGGAATTTTGCAGAAATTTATAAAAAGCTACAATATTTTTTGTTTAAAAAAGTGTATATAATATAGAAGCATTATTAATATTAATCAAATAGTAATATTTATGTAAATTTATAAAATTATTTATAAAATTTCACACAAAAGAATTAAAAAGAAATAAAAAGTTACAGTTATTATAACTTGTACAAGATATTTTTTTAAGTGAAATTAATCACTACTTGTAAAAACTTTTTTTCTATACAAAATATGTTAGAATTAGCTCATTAAAATATTCAGCAGGATTATAAAAGGCATCCTTATAATTATTTTTAGATAGGGAATGTGGACGTCTCTTTGTGGGAAGTCTCTTTTTGTATCGAAAAGTTAAATTAATTATTAATTATTCCGTTTCCGTATATCCTCACTCTGGTTAAAAATGTGCCGCTGTTATATCTTAATAGGTCTTGCGTTTAAATAAGTTTAAAATGTATTACAAAAGCCTGATGGCTTTCTGGAACAGGTACTCGATGCTGCTGCTGGCATTAGGGTTGATTTTCACGCAATCATCTGTCGGAGCTTTACCACGAGAAGGTACATATTTTGCACGATCGAATGTTTCGTCCGAACTCACCGGGACGTCTTCCAGTCACAGTATTTCGATCATCAGGATCTTGTCCGACGGACGATTGGAACGGTTTATCCGGTGGCCCGGAGCTTGCGTCAAGGAAATCATTATCAATTGGGGGTGGGCATAGCTACATTTTTTCTTAATAGAATTGAAACAGTTAGACCAAGTCAAATAATTTTGTTATAGCCGAAGCAATTAAGCGCGAATAAATTGCTTCATTGTATATCTAACATCGAAATCTGAACTCAATGATGTTGTTCTGCTTGTATTATATGCTTTCTTTCATGAAACGCGTCGAGTGTTTTCATACTAACAAAGGCTAGCGTGTAACAACCTGTGCTATCCTCTTTCTTGAAATAACATTTTCTCGGATATAAGCAAATCTCTTCTTCCTATCCCACCTACAATCGTCCCGCTTCCCTTCTCTGCCATATATGTAGTCGGGAGGATTGAAGCGGGAACTCGGTTGGCAAGCACGAAAACAATGCCGCCTTTCACTATTGCCAATATGTGGAAGCTTGACTGTTATGTATACATTTAGCGTCGGTTAGGTCTTTCAAATGCCACCCATCGCTCCGAAGAACGCTGATAATACAATCTAATGGAACAGTCTCTGTGAATCCTTGTCAACCGTAATAAGTTTCAATACAATTGGAATGTATAAATGCTCACCAGAAGAATCGATGCTCAAACGAATGAATAAATTGTACATTTTATTTTTTCTTCTCTGTCGGATTACATAAAGAATATAAATCTATTTTTTTTATTTTTCTAATAAAAAATTGTACATGTTAATATTTATACACGTGCTAATATATATTTATATAAATATAATCTTAATGTCAATTAAGCAGTTATGCAAAATTACGTGACAATAAATTGGACTCTTTGTGAATTTTCTTTGCTTGTTTTACAAAGAGTCATATGTATACGATGTAATAATAACTACTTGAAAAACGTACGAAGAGATATTTCAAAAGCACATAATTCTTCTTAAAAGTATGTATTTTTTCTTTTATTGATAAGAAATAGAAGAGAAAGAAAAAAGAGAAAATATTGTTACATGAAAAATATCAATGATTTACGAATAATATATGTCTAACAAAAACAGCAGCATTTTATAAAGACATGATAAGAGAGAGACAACAGAATGCTGTAAAAATGAATAAAATAATAAGAAAATAATTTGATTGTATAGAACATAATAATGATAAAGTAGCAGTACATAAAATGCAATAATATAACTGTTATTCCGTTAGATTTGAAAACTAAAAAAAGAGAATACAATTTATCATGTTTATTCGTTGACAGTAACCGCAAAGCCAACCAAGCTCTTAAGCCGAAAAGCGGCAAGTTAAGTAAGCAAGGATTAGGTTCTGCGACAAGCGGACGTCCTGGAACCTCTACGTAGGGATCGGATTGGCCCCTTTTGCACTGGACCTAAACGTAGTTCGGTAGGTCGCTGTCCTGTTTTACTCTCCTAGATGGGACTCATCTGCTGATGCTCTCACGAGGATACCATGGAATACCACAACCACGAAGCGTCACTTTGCACTTAAACGCTGGACGAAAGCTCTTTTACCGTCGTGAAGAAAGTGCACGCTCTGCTTTTCGCTAACCGTCCCCTCTTTCCGAATTTGCTCTTATACCGCCTGAATAATTTGTTGGAAAAAATTTAATTTAATTTAATTCTTTTTATTATTACATTGTTAAATATATCATATCAGTTAAACGCAGATCTGTAGCATATGTTGATATAAATAAATCTACCGGCAAAATTATTATATATATATCTATCTGCTATCTAATTTCTATCAATTTTGAGACAATAAATAAATATAATAAGTTTATTTCGCTCTCACATTTCTTTATAAATTTTACTATTCATTTTATTACTTTGATATACAGCATTTAACCGGAAATTAATTAGATTACAATAACGTTTGTTCTCTCGATAGAAATACAAATGTGACACTGCGACAAGTCTGGCTTCGTAAGTCAAATAGAAAGCTGCAATTGATATATGCCGGTGAAACATTGACTGACTGCATTGACGAGAAGCTCGCGTGGTGGGACGACAGCGAGTGTTTACCTAGCTCTCGCGGTGTCTATCGCTATCACGATGACGGTGACGAGGTGTCGATCGAGGTGTTCCAACTGGACGGTAAGGACATTTCGAGGATACCCCGTGACCTCTCTTGGCTGCTGTCGACATCGGAGCTTCGTCACCGATGCGATCGCATGAGAATGCGAATACGAAGCCAAGCCATGGCCCAATATCGACATAGGTATAACCTAGGAGCGAGTATATAGTCTCCCGAGTCTCGACTGGCTTATAATCTCTCGGCTTACGTAAGCCGCGTCGCGCCGGCCGAGCCGCTCGAAGCTAAGCGATGCCCGTTATACAAATGTATGAGCTTTAATTCTTTGTAACAGGAAATACGCAAAATCAACGAACGCGACAGCAAATAATGGAAAGCAAAATCGAAGTCGGAATCGAATTCGAAGAGAATTATTTATGATACCAGGGACGCAATGGTGCGGTCGTGGTGATCGTGCCACCAAGTATACCAATTTGGGCGGCTTCGGTATGGCTGATGCCTGTTGCCGAAAACACGATACATCTTGTCCTTTTCACATACCGGCCTTCGAGACGCGTTATGGCGTTTTCAATTGGAGAATTTCAAGTATGATGCATTGCGCTTGTGACGAGCGGTTAGTAATTAATGGAATTATTTAATAATACGATCTATAAAGAAATATTTGTGAGAAAATAGCGATAAATACAAAAAAAAAAGTAAAGTTCTCGATATAATATGAATATAATATGAATATATAAAATATTTGCATAAGTATAATCTTCAGGAAATATTACTGGACTTATTTAGTGCATTTATAAATGATTTAATTGCATTTATAAATGACGCGATTTATAAAATACGCGTTTTTTTTTGTTTGTTTTTTTTTTAATGTACGATATTGTGCGATATTCAATACAAATTGTTTGATATCTCTGAATTTAATTAACAAATTTCATAAAATTTATTATCGATTATATGTATGCAACAGTTTCATCGCTTCTTACAATTATTTTTATTTAAGATTTTTTTGTATACAGATTTCGCACATGTTTGAAAATGGCTGGGACTGCATCGGCGGATTTTATAGGCAAAATCTTTTTCGACGTACTCCAATCAAAGTGCTTTATTTTAAAATCGCAAAAGGTATGCGTGAAACGGTCCTGGTGGGGTAAATGTCAACATCATGAATACCGAAAGCAGGCCTACGTACGAGATAATGTTCCTTACTAAAGGTGTACAGCGTAAGAGATCGTCATAAAGAAATAATGAAGTATTCTTCTTCCGGAGATGTCAATAGCAATTCTCAGGGATGTAATATTTTGTCGAATACTTATACTATGTCAAGAAAAACATAAAGAAGTCGATTAGATAAATCATGAAATTATATTACCAAAGATTGACAATAGATACATCATAATTCGTAATGTCTTCGATATGAAAAAATTATTATATTAAATCTGCCAATATAGCTATATTTATACGTTAGACATCCTGAATTATGAATTATCAGAAACAAAGGGATCGTATGCGAATGTACTGTTTTACTAATTTATATCTTATAATCAATTTCCAAATATTCCAAAAAAATCGAATAAATACAATTAGTAAGCTGTCTCTGTTTTTCTAACAAGTATAAAATATTTTACAATATATCTTTACTTAATATATTACATACATACAAGTTTTATAAGAATAAGAATTCAATCTTCATATTCGTATACATTTCATAAATGTTTATTTAAATTTAAATAAATATTTGTATTAATTTATTTCTTTTTCTCATATTTCTACATATAAAAATTTAATTCGAGAAAGTCCATCATTATAGGTACCGGCAGTCTTTATGTATAAAGTTGTGTTAAACACTTGTAGATAGAGTTTGTTAATTTTTAAACATTATTAGTAAACTATAAACAAATTAATAGAATCGTGGAGTTAAGCTTTAGGATAGCTTAGAAGTTTTGATGAAAAAATTATTATATACATATATGGTATGTATGTATTTATATTAGTTACAAGCTATGTAGAAGATAAATTTCTAGATTTGATCAAGAATAATAATTTCGATTTCCATTCTAATAATACATTTATACCAATACATAAAATGCTTCCGTTCTGATACGATTCGATGTAATATATATAATTTATACGAAGAAATTGTAGAATAATCGAACCAACAAATTTTTCAAAATTATAATTCTTTGATCAATATAATATTAATATCCGAGTTTCTGATCACAAATTTATAAAATCTCTTCATGCTTTTAAAAATCCTTAATATTTAACATTAAATATTTTATTTGTAATTAAAGCTACGAACTTTCTAATTTTTTGTTTAAGAGAATAAAATTAATTAAGTTAAAACGAAATAAATAAAATCAGATTTTATTATTTAATAATATATATTTTTATTCCCTTTTTAATTCAATTTTTGGAAAAGTTCATTTAGTGATAGAAGTCTATTAGAAATACTTTAAATCGACAACTTTTACATGTTTGTCAAAATAAGTATGATGCAGTATAATGTGCTATCGGTTTGGTCACTTGGTGTATGTGCAGCATGCAGTCACGTGGTCAATCGCGCTTGTTTCTGCGCGCCAAATGCCACATGTTCTGTGATCTGTCTGACTAAAATTTGCTATTGTCACACTTGTCACAAACATTATTTTTTAAGACTTTAATTTGTTCCGATATAAAACTTTGTTTATAATATACATGGTGTGATATACATAATATTAAAGAAAAACAGTATTTGAAGTTAGCAATAAGATGTTACGTATCTAAATAACTGTGAGAGGTTATAATGTATAACGCGTATGAGACGAGAATGAAACGAGGTAATATACCTTGTTTATATACAGAACTTAATCTTGCTCTCACGTTGCACGGTGGCCAGAGTTTCAGGTAATGCTTGAAATATTTGAACATTGTTATATATATTTGAATTATGTATTACTGTGTGTGTGTGTGTGTGTGTGTGTGTGTGTGTGTGTGTGTGTGTGTGTGTGTGTGTGTAATCGTTTTCAACAATTTAGAGGAATATGTATTATTAGTGATTGATTTTAAGTTTAAGTCTTTTTAAAATTTAATTTCAAAATTCTGAAATTCTAATGACTATATTTCAGATGGACAGTTTGCAACAGTGGATATAAAGGTATCTTTAATGGATGCATTTGGACTCTGTCTCAAAATAAAACTCATCTCTCATATACAGTACAAGGACATTTAAAAGATTCTATAAATTACGATAATATCCTGTCTGAGTATTTTAGATTATCAGTATCATTGAAAGAACATTATAAACAATGGGCGAAAGCAGATACACATTTTCAAAAATGTTTAGATGAAAATAATGCTGTTCGAATATTAAAGCAAGATGTTGTAGAGAATTTATTCTCATTTATTTGTAGCTCCAATAATAATATATCAAGGTACATTTTTAAAAAATTGCACAGTAAAAATGAATTTATATATATAAAAATGAATTTATATTTTACTAAACATTTGTTTTAGGATATCAAATATGGTTGAAAAATTATGTTCATTATTTGGTCATAAAATATATTCGACTGAAGATAGAGAATATTACGACTTTCCAACGATAGAAGCTCTGAAAGAAAAAAATGTAGAAAGTATATTAAAAAAAGAAAAATTCGGCTATCGCGCTGCATATATAGTTAATGCAGCAGAACGTTTATCAACGTTGGGTGGGAAGGATTGGCTTCTAAATCTACAAAGAGAGAATGTTTCTTATCATGCTGCTAGAGAACAATTAATGACTCTGCCAGGAATTGGTCCTAAAGTTGCCGATTGCATATGCTTAATGTCACTAAACCATTTAGATGCTATACCTGTTGATACTCATATTTTCCAAATAGCACAGGCAAATTATTTACCACATTTAAAAAAAAAAAAGACAGTTACACCAAAAATTCATACTGAAGTAAGTAATTATTTACGAGAATTGTGGGGTCCACTAGCTGGATGGGCACAAGCTATTGTATTTTCTACAAAAATTAATACTAAATCTAAATCAATTGAAAAACAAAAACGCAAAAACAATAATGAAAATTCAGTACAAGCAAAAATACTTAAGGTGATATGATTATCATTTTATTTTCACAAATAATTAAGTTATGTAAAATTTTATTTAAATTTAGACAAAAATTTTATATTAATTACCTTTTTAACAATAAATTTTTTGTGTAATTTATACTGTTAAAATGACAATAATTATAAATATTAATTTCGATAATGTATTTAAATAAATAAATAATATTTACTTTTTGGTAAAAAAGAAATGTCCAGAAGAATTGGCCATAATTTTTGTTTTTAATCCGATGCACTAAAAAGTTAATAAAAGATTTGAAGATGATTGTTCAAAAATTATTTATTTTGCATCATTTTACATTCATATATAAAATATATCATTTTTGTTACTTATTCTGTATGTGAATAGACATATGTACATGTACTCATAAAATAATCTCAAAAATTTCTACATTTTTATCACAGGCTCGTGTATCATTTATTAATGTTTCTTCTTTTTTATTCCAAATCCTACAAGAGCATAGTCAAAATCATCTAGAATAATGTATTTTGCAGGAAATTCAATGTTACCTTCTTCGTTATCACAATCTGTCAATATAAGTAGAATTATTTACATGTATATTGCTTGACTTAGACACTTGAACACAAAAAAAAGAAACAAAGAACAGAACCTGTTTGAATTACCAATAGGTTTTTGTAGTATATCAGCAAAGATATTTTGAATAAGATAACGTAAACCAGGAAATTTTTTAGATAAATATGCTTTCTGCAAAGGTGATAAGACTGTTAGACAAGTGGTTTGCAGAGACACTGATATTGAGCAACTATAAGTTAATTTCATCACACATTGAGCCATCGTAGAGCTTATTAATGGGTAAAGCGTAACATTATTTAACTTTGTAAAAGCCACACCTACAAAATAATTAAAATTATATCTCTAAGAAGAATATTTGATTAAATGTTTTACTTTTATTTACCTAATGGTTTTCGATTTATAAAAAATTGTAATGTGCCAGTCCAAGTATCAAGATGTATTCCTATTAAGTCATCTTGACCAAAGGTTGTCCCATATTTACATGTCTTACCATCATGTTGTAAATAACCTTTATATGAAAAACCCCAAGATTCTCGATCTCGTCCAAGCAGAGCACAAAAACGTTCGCTTGCATTATGAAGCTCTGCATTTGCAGTTCCTATACCAACCATCTAAGATCGAGCAATAAATTATTATGTATATACTAAAGTGATACATATTGAAAATGTATCTATATCGTCAATGTAGATTCAGCAAGATGTCAAATAAACTTACTACATCAGTGCCATAAATATGTGTTATCATTAAAATCTCCCAATAATGATGCCTTCCTTTTTCCAATGATTTGTTACCTTTTACAACAGCTGTGCCAGTGCTATACACAGGATGAAAAGTAACATTTAAATTATTATCTGATAATTTAATTGATGAAGTTGATAATTTTTCATCCCAAGTCCATTCATATTTTGATGAAAAAAAGTCTGAAAGAAAATACGTAATTATTAATTTTAAATCTACTATAATATTTCTTTTTTCTCAAATAAAAGATAGATAATAATTTTAATTATTAAACAATAAAACGTACCATTTTCTATCTTTGCATGTTGACTCTTTGTAATTGAATCCATATTTTATGAATGAAATTTCGATAATTACATTTACGTCATTATATACTTTTTAAAGCTATTGACTATACTGATTGATGCAGGTGCAATAGTAGTCTCGTCAGATTCATCTGTTCTTCGATTATTTGCTTATGAAATAAAAATGGAAATGTTTCAATATTACGCATTTGCAATTAAAATAGGTGTACCTAGTACTACACCTGCTCGCTGTAGTAAGCAATTGAATGTGATTGGTTGGATCCAAAGATCTCAAGATTTCAAGACTTAAAGATGCATTGATATTCAATAGAATTTCTTTTCTAATTAAGGAATAATTAGAGAAGTCAAGTTGTCTTCATGTTTAGTAGTAGTGTAGCAATTCTATATTATCTAATAGAATTAAACTTCCTTTTGAATTACATTGAACTAGAGAGAGAAACCTGAAAGTGGAATCATATGTGTCCGTATTTTAAATGAATCCGTCTACTAGCGCCTTCTGTGTGCACAAAGCAAACACAGAATTATGTGGCCACGGATATTTCCACGGGTAACACATCTATTTCGTTTTTCAATTTTGTTCCATTATACATTAGGGAGTTTTTGCAATATCGTGTATCCAGATGTGATGACCGCTAAAATCACGTTATTTAGTGGATGGAAAGTTAAACTGCATTGGGAGTCTATACTATCGTTTTTTTCTATTAATTAATTGCTGAAGATGGTTTAAAATAAGTCAAAACATTCGAATAATTTAATGTATGAAGAATGTATTGATTTGATATAAATTAAACATTAAAATATTAAACGCTGACAATAACAGCAGTATCGCTCTTTTGTATTGATTTTTCTTTTTTTATTCTAATCTTTTATTATTAATTTTATATTAATTTTGATTTTTGTTTATTAAGAATTATTGATTTATTTTAATGTGAATATTATATTTTTCGAATGCTCTCTTTTTGATATCTATAAATGTTTGTTATAGAAATGTTG
>NW_017259202.1:725551-731112 GCF_001594045.1 Atta colombica
ATTTCTTTAAGATGGAACTCAAGTGTGCAGTTCAAACATATGCTTGGGGAAAACTTGGTATGAACAGTATTGTTGCATCTTTAATAAAATCAGCCAATGCTGATTTTGTGGTGGATGAACAGAAAACTTATGCAGAATTATGGATGGGTACTCACGAGAATGGGCCATCATATCTCAAGGATACAGATATTCCCTTGCAGAAATACATTCAGGAAAATACTGTAGCATTAGGCAGCAATGTTGTACAAACATTTTGCTCCAATTTGCCTTTTCTCTTTAAAGTCTTATCTATAAATAAAGCTTTATCCATTCAAGTACATCCGAATAAGGTAATATTTTTTCTGTTATGTAAAAGTGGCATATTAGTTGATTTGTGGATTTTCAGCAAAAGGCAAAAGAGCTGCATGAATTATATCCGGATGTCTATAAAGATCCAAATCATAAACCAGAACTAGCTATAGCTTTGTCTCCTTTTGAAGCACTGTGCGGATTTCGTCCAATCGATGAAATAAAAGATTATGTAAATGACATACCAGAGTTACTTGCTGTCATAGGAGAAACCAATGTCCATCGTTTAACTCAAACAAATGATTCTATGATCAGTGATGCTTTGCAACACAGTTTCCACAGTCTTATGACTTGTGATTCTAATGAAGTAGCACGGCAATTAAGAAACTTGATAGATAGATTACATAATACAGGTAACAATTTCTGTATATAGAGCGAGACATATAAATTCAATAAATCATGGTACAACTACATAAATACTATTATGTGAAAAAAGTGTAATAAATTTTGCAACATCTTCTTTTAAATAAATACTTTCTTAATAAACCATAATTTATTGAATACTATCTTCGCATTCTTCCTCTTTGGAAGAATTCTTTGTTAAAAACCATAATCATATGTAGTTGCTCTCAGACGATTGTTATAGGCAACGGGTAAAAGCCGACCTATTAGAGCGTTTGCACAATGATTACCCTGGAGATATAGGCTGTTTTACAATATATCTGTTCAATTACGTAACGATGCTACCAGGTGAAGCAATATACATTGGACCAAACGTACCTCATGCATATCTCTCTGGCGGTAAATTATGGATTTAGAATTTGCATTCTAATATGCATTCAAATGTAATAAATTTAGCCTTTCATGTAATTTTCAGATTGCATAGAATGTATGGCATGTTCAGATAATGTGATAAGAGCTGGACTCACACCAAAACCAAAAGATATAGAAACTTTAATCCAAGTACTATCATTTGAATGCAAATCTATCGAAAAGATTCAACCATCTCGAGAAGATACGTTTACCCAAGTTTTTCGTCCACCAGTTTCAGAATTTGCAGTTGCCAAAATCACTGTGAGTTTTAATATTAAAGTAAATGATTTTATTGCATTTGATTGCATTAGATATACATTTATCTTAAATATTTCGCCAAAATCATTGTGAGTTTTAATATTAAAGTAAATGATTTTATTGCATTTGATTGCATTAGATATACATTTATCTTAAATATTTCGCAGTTACCGCCTGGACAACCGTCTTATAATTTAAAACCGAGAAATTCGGCTAGCATCCTTTTAATAGTAAATGGTAAAGCAAAAATATCGTCTAAGATTTTTTCTCGCGGCTCCGTTTTGTTTATTTCTGCCAATGATGAAGTGGAGATAAAAGTGTTATGTGGTTGCCATCCTATGCTGATGTTCCAAGCATTTTCAAATATTTAAGTATACAGAATATTCAACAAATGTTACTAATACTTGTGTAGTGTAAAATACGGTTAATCTTTTAAAATAGTTAATTCAAAATTATAAATTTCGATATGTATAATCACGATTATTACCTGGAAGAACCTGGAATTTTTAGAGATTTTTTTTGAATTTCTTTTTTATTCTTGAAAATCAGGAATTTTCATAGAATTTTATCAGTACTTAATGAAATTTTGAAATTTTTAATTCATTTTTTTTCTAAAAACATTGCTTCTTTAATCATTTTTTCTTATGTAAAATCAATTATCGATCAATAAGTATACATATACATCCGTACATTTTCATATTTCGCAAGTTTGAAAAAAAATCAATGAAAATATAAGATAATCAACAGAAGAGAGTAGCTCACTGATATTATATTTAGTTAGTCTCTTTTTTATATGCTATTTTGATAGATTTCACTTGTAGAAAATGATAGTCTCATTGTAAAAATCTCTTCTACTAATTTATAATAGTGTTTATATTGCTGGAATTTTTTTTACAAAATTTCAATAACATACTGATAATCATGTCGAAATTTTCAATTACTAGTATACATAATCTTCTCAAAAGTAGATATGCGAAAAACATCATGAGAATCACAATTATTAAGTTTATCATTGGAAACTTTATATAGTTTATATTTTAAGGAATATAATTATTAAATATATAAGTATTAAAAAATATCTATGTGTATGTATATGTGTTTTGTATATATGTATATATGTATACAAAAAATAAATCAATCCTCTTCCGATTCGTTGCTTTTCTTTGTGGTTTCTGCAGACTTTTCCTCTTCCTTATAATGTCGATATTCTGGTTTTAATTCCCACATATTTCTGTGGGGATTTTTTAAATTATAATTACAAACTTCATTGAGAATTTCCTTTAGATAAACCTGAAATTTTTGCATAATTTTAGTATTAGGAAAATATTGTAATTTCTAAAATAAACTACATATTTTCTAAAGTATCACATAAAGATAAAAATATATTTACAATAGGTTGTCTTGTAATTTTTACAAGATCCCTTATATTGTAATATTGGTGTTTTTCGAATGCCGCAAAAAGCATATCTAGCACAGCATCTTTGTCATCTCTCATTTTCTTTCCTTCTGCTTTTTTCTTTTCAGCATATTCAATCTATAAAACATGTAACTACATGTCAAATCAGTTTAATGACAAAAAATTAATAAAAATAATACTTACATTATGTTTATGATCGGATACAGGCTTGAAATTTTGCACAACTCTATCTAACTGTTGAACTTGTCTTTGTGGGACAGACGCTCTCTTAATACTTTCTAATTTTAACTTCATATAACAATTATCAGCTAAAAAAATTTTATTTTATAAATTTATTTTATTTTAGCATAACTTGTTTTTAAGAAGATGGATATGTGTATATATACAAATTTATTTGGATAACTGCTTGAACACTTGACGTACCATATGGTCTACATTCTAATTTCTGTACAATCCTTCCTTCCATAAAAAGTTTTTCTGTTTCTGGCACAATCGCATCTGAGCTTGTAGAAGCTGCAAAATTAATAGAGCTATTCTCAAAAATGTCAAACTTTAAAATGACATTAAACAACTTACGAGCAACATGAGAAAATACTCCTAACATTTGTCTAGTAACTGTTGTAACATCTAGCCTATGTTGTTTCGGTATTTCTCCTTCTCCAGATTCTTTCAAAGCTAAGACAGCCTCTGATAATTTAAGAGATACTTCAGCTTTCTGTCCAGGATTTCTAGAGAAAACAGATAAAAACAAAAATTAAATCAATCATAGAATTAAATCAATAATAGATTAAAATAAATGTTCCCATAAGTAAAAAATTACAACAAAATAACTACAAAATATTACGAAAAAGGATGTAAATAATAAAAGGAATATAAACTATAGATATGTTCGGGGAACGTTATTAGCACTATTTTTGTCATTCTATTTTCATCGTTTATTAATTGATGTTAAATAAGGATGGAATGACACAAATAGCGCTAATAGCATCTCACCGAATGCACCTTATATATTATTAAGATTCTACCATCAATTTATATCACTGTTCTCATCGTACACATTAATAGCAACATAATCAAATATAAAATAAATTTTATAATAGAAGTAAAAGAAATTATATTAAAGACGAAATATATTATCATTTTGAAAGAAATACTCTTCTAAATAGACATAAACTCACTTGGTGATCTTCAATTTGCCGACTTCTATATTACCAGGTGCCTTTTCCCATTTATTAGCTATATACTTAGGCACTTTAACAAGCCACACACCACGACCAGCATTACTCAAATCTAATTCTCTTTCCGTGTGCGTGAGACCCGCGGACATTATTGCTATATTTCTTAAATGCTCAAGCTCTAAATTCACGTATTGCTAAAATAAACAATTAGAGGTAGTGACAGGTAATGATGGCCTGATGGGATTAGACTCCCCAATCGATTTTTGTATGAATCGATTCTTTTGTCTCGATTAATCGATTTTTTCGATTGATCTCGTAACTTCGATTAATCAAATGTGAAGATAGATTGGAGATTTCAAGCAACGCGAATAGACCTATTTAAGAAGAACACGTTGATATTTTTACGATTAATGCGTTTCCTAACCTAAAAATTTACGTTTTGTATCGTTTTCATATGTACTTTTGTTTATTATTTTTACTTCGTGCTATCGTTTTTAATATACTGATAAATCATAATAATGCTGAGTCTTTTAAACAGGTAATGTTAATTTGTTAAAATGATTTTGCAAATATATATATTTTTGAACTAGTGTATCGAAACTGAATAATTACTCCAGATTCTTTCGTTTTATGTGAAAACACAGAATGAGCATAATTTTATTGAATTTGAAGATGGACTGTGTTTTCTGGATAATTACCCTATTAATAGGTATTGTACTTTCAGACAGATTTGGCAATGAAATTTATATGTATATATTATTTGCTACAGCAAATCATTAATAATCCATATAAAGTGATAAATTATGAAGGAACGTACAACAAAACAATTACAGCGATTAGAAAAGAAGAAAGCAAAGATGGCAGCATTTTTGGAAATAGCAAGACTCAATGATAAAGATAAAGAAGCAAAACTACAAGCTGTAAAACAGGTTTATATTTGGATCTAAGAATAATTTAAAATGATACTTTTGTGATTAGCTTTATGAAATTTTCAGACAGTAGCCACAATTGATGGATTTAACAATCCAAACGATAAAAATAATATAGCAGGAGATAATTCTCGTAAACGAACTTGTGAAAAAAGTTCTGAAAATATATGTTTAGAAGCTTATAAGGAAGAAAATACTGATGGACCAGAATTACAGGATAACACTAAAAAACCTAGGTAATTTTATCGATTTATAAATAGGTCATACACTGGGAATAGTGAATAATAACTGTTTGTTAATTCGGAAAAAGTACATCAGCTTAATGTGTAGAGTTTTATTTATTTTTCTATGTAATCCTAATTTCTTTGTTATTGTCTAAATTTGAATATTGTGATAGAACTCTATTCCAGCTACCAAAGACAGCGATGCACTACTTTAGATTGCCTATGTATTATAAGTTTTGTTTATAGTCAAATGTCTGTTTGTCTTAATTTCATCAACTCTTGTTGCATTCAGTTGACATTTATTGGGACAAAAATCTATAGATGAAGTTGATGTACATGGTTTTTTCATAACAAAAAAATCTTAGTTTAAAAAAATTTGTTTACTTTCCTTATGATATGATCCTTTTATATATATACACACACATATATATATTTATATATGTATATATATATA
>NW_017259202.1:731212-760634 GCF_001594045.1 Atta colombica
ACATATGCTCATACACACACGTACGTATGTATGTACAGATTAAGTGATAGTCAATATGCAAGCTTGAAGGAAGAACTTAGAAAACGCAAGAAAAGGCTTCAAGCAATTCCAAGACTCACTCTCAAAGCAGTTGGCGAGAACGCTACTCTGGATGTCGGAAACTTGGGAAAGAGGATACCAATATTTCTTAGCGATATACAACATCTGCTGTTGTATTCACTACTTGGACACCATTCTCCTTACTTACCAGCGAGATGGTGTAAACTTGAGAAGTATAACAAAGTAATCTTGGCCAATATAACATGAAACTTTCAAGCAATACTGTATTTTAGAGATAGAGTTTAATTCAAAATATTTAATAATTCTAAGTGAATAATTTTCTCCAAAAAGATAAGCCATACTGTAGTCATCGTACTTGAAGGGTTGTCTTCGTATCATTTTATGGCTTATGAGAGCATGTTTCCACACATAGTATATAACTTAAAACATCGTTTAGAGGTGATAACGCCAGCTGTCTATGGTGCATCTATAACAGAAGAGCTTGCAGCTGTTCCTTTAACAGGAACACAAAGCGATAAACTAATTAAACGTATGTTATACAAGAGTAAAATACATCTAATCACATTTCTCATTAAAATGAATATTTAAATCTATCTATATAAAATGTTCTAGTTGAATATTAGTGAGAACATATAAAATTCATATAACATATAACATATATGTAACAATAAAATATGTAGCAATAAAATTCTATAACATATTAATTTCTAATATTGATAAAAATATATATTTTAATGATAATGAAAGACAATTTTTCATTTCTAGAATATGGCTCCTTAGAAACTGCTCTGCAAACAAATGGAAATGTCATAAAACTGCTAAGAAGTGTTTTTCCAATGCATTCAATAAAAAACGATGTAAAGTTTTCTACAAAAAACTTGAACGAAAATTTACCACCAACTGATAAATTCTGTAGAACAAAGTTGCTTTTATCGTTATGGCAAATGGTGGAAGAAAATTATCCTGTACCATTGAAAGGAACATTAGCAGAAAGGCAAGGTTTTACTGTTCTATTTTTTTTGAAAATTTTTTTAAAAGTACTGAAATTTCATTGAGAATAATTTTGCTCAGAAAAGTTGTAAAAATTAATTTAGGAACCATCCATATGTTTGCTGTGTAAAAAATATAATTTTGTTTTCATATTTATTTAAACTATGTTGAAATTTTTACTAAACTTTTAGTGAATTTTTGGCAAAATTTTTCCAATAGGGACGGATGTTAATTATATTTTTGCAAATATAAAATTAACGAATTAATATAATTGTAGATACGGTTCGTATATATTAACAAAAGATGTTTATGAAGAGGCTACATCAACATCACCAATGTTTGGCTTAGATTGTGAAATGTGCTTAACAACAAGCAACATTCTTGAACTCACTAGAATAAGTATTGTAGATGAGGATATGAATGTAAGTACAGTATTATATATTTGTGTCTTAGACGATAAAAACATGCAAATTGATTATAGGTAATTTACGACAGCTTAGTAAAACCTGAGAATGTAATAACGGACTACCTGACTCGGTACAGCGGTATTACTGAGAATATGTTAGATGATGTCACGATTACATTGCACGATGTTCAGCAGAGAATAAGGACGTTACTTCCTCCAAACGCAATTCTTGTAGGACAAAGTTTGAATTCTGATTTGCATACATTAAAAATGATGCATCCCTATATCATTGACACTTCTGTAATATTTAATCTCACTGGAGATAGGTATTATAAAATAACAAATATCGATAGAATTTAGAACAGAATATAGGTGCATTTCACTTAATGTTCTCTTATTTAACACAGGTATAGGAAAACGAAATTACAGATCTTGGCGCGCGAGTTTCTCGGAGAGAATATTCAAGACGATAAAGCTGGACATTGCTCAACAGAAGACTCGAAGGCTTCTATGAAATTGGTAAAGTTAAAATTAGCGAACAGTGTGAATTACGGGGACGCTGTGTTGCTTGGTGATCGTAGTATGAGAATCTTGAAAATGGAGACTAATAACGAAACAAAGCGAGAATTACAAAAAACAGAAATAAAGAAATATGCCACGTCAATATTCAGTCATATAACGAAAAATAAAGGCACTACTGCCGCTATCGTGGGCAATGATGAAGTGATATCCGAATATTCCAAGTATTTAACGAACTCTTCTCTCAATGTCATGGATGATGAAAGTTTCGCAAAGGATGATCAAGTTAGTATGCATCTACAATATATTAAACGTTTCTGATTTAAACGAACGTTTATATCTATCAAGAAATTAAAACAAATTGAAAAACACAAGATGAAATTTGTTCATTAATTTAATATTGATTATCGATGATCGTAGGTACGTCTTGTGATAGCAGAAAACAATAAACATGCTGTAGAGCGAACTTCAGAAATAGCGATGGAGCATGCTTTTGTATTATGCCACGTAAAGCTTAATGAAGAACAATTGAAAGATGAACAGCTAGAAGAAACGTTTCGCACTGTAAATAAATGGATTCACAAAGTTTGGCAATATAGCGCAATAAACAGTCTTGCATGCGTGATATTCAGTGGACAAAATAATACTGCGAACGGTTCTTGTTTTTTAAATATTAAAACGGAGATATCGTCGGACATCGTCATAAGAGCTTGAGAAATGGAATTATTATATTATCTTGAGAACTATGCGTGAAAAAAATTAATTTCGTTAATATTCGATACAGTATCAAAAGAACCTATCTGGCTGTATCAGTTTAGATAAATAACACACACTTGTATAAATTTTTGTTAATAGAAATATATTTTGTAATCTACTTATTTAGAATTATTTTTGTGACATACTTATTTCTATGATGCATCTTGGAATTAGGTTTCTTACTTTATAAATTTCAATAAATGGAACAGTTTTATTACATATAGAAATATACAGTAAATGTGCAATGATAAACAAAAAACTAAAAGATACAATTATTCCCCTAATAAATCCGATATAGAATTGTTTTCGAGAAATGTGTCAAATAATAAAAATCAAAATTATAAACACAATAACTTGTACAAGTTTTGTTAACTTTTAAATTCAGAAAATATTAAAGAAATACACACATTCGGACAGTAAAATCTAAAAATAACATACATTTAATACATATTAAAAAATCTATTATTTAGGATGACTCATTTTCTCGCAAAACATCAAATAGGACGACATTGGTTCTCTGTTATTTCTAGTAAGCATACGTTCCCTAAACGAAACTGCAGCGGCAGCTCCTTTCAATGGCTGTTTTTTAGTCTTCTGCAAATTTACTACATGAAATTGCGTGGTGCAATCAGGAGTATTTAATGTGTTATCGCGATCAGTGGTCATCACTTTTACTTTACCCGTCGTTGTTGATACCATTTTTTCCTTATCTCGCGAAGTTTTCTGTCTTTTTTTCGCTTTCGTTGGCACATCCGCAAGATTTTCGATCACATCATCCGCAAGTCGTTTCAGACCGCTTGAAGGCAGTAAAAATTTTTTCTCTTTAATTTCTTTCTTTGATTTCCTAGGAATATTCATACAGATCGCATTTTCGACATCTTCACTTCGATTGCGTTTCTTCTTGGATCTCGATTCTTCAGTACACACCTTTGCATCAGTTTCATCTAATTCCTTAGTGTTATAGGCTACATTTTTCAATTTACTCATACCTAATGCAGTTTTTTGTAGTCGTGATTTACTAGGCAAAATTTTCTCAGACTTTTTTGAAACTGGAATTTGTATTAGTAAAGTATCCTCCTCTTCCTTCTTCTTCTTCTTCTTCTTCTTCTTTTTCTTCTCTGTTTGCAAAGTTTCAATACTTTCCACTGTCTCTTGTCGTTTAATTTTCTTTTTTACTTGCTGTTCTTGTTTATCTGTAAGTAAATCCAATTCTAAACTATTAATGACTTTATTTTTCTTCTTATGCTGTAGTAATTCTGTTTTATTCTCGCGAATATTTCGAAGCATATCTTTGTTTACATTTGTATTCTCTTCAACTATATTAATTTGTTTCTTTTTCTTCTTAATCTTATCGATTTGACATGCCTCTTCGATAGCATCCTCTACGATAGATAATTGAGCAAGCTTGGCACGTTTCTTCTTTTTAGGTATCTTTATTTCTATAACATCTGTAGATAAAGATTTATCGATTACATTTTCCTTTGATGTATCTTGTTTTTTCTTTTTCTTTTTTCTCTCATTAATCTGACTTACATCTTCACGAATATTGTCTTCTACAACGGGTAATTGGGTAAATTTATCATATTCCTTCTTTTTTGGTCTCAATTTTGTTATATCTTTAGACCAAACTTCACGGATGATATATTTCATTAATATCGATTGTTTTAGCTTTTTCTCATTATGAAGTAATGATATATCTTCAAGAGTATTGTCCTCTACTGTAGGTAATTGAGTAAGCTTGACAGGCTTCTTCTTTTTAGAAACATTTAATTCTATAGCGTTTTTAGCTTTACCAGTGATATTTTCCTTTAATTTATCTTTTTTCTTCTTTTTCTTATTAGTCTCACATATATCTTTGTGGATATTATCCTCTACAACAGTTAATGGAATTAGCTTAAGCTTCTTCTTTTTAGGAACATTTAATTCTGTTACGTTTTCAGACAAAACTTCATCGCTTATATTTTTATTTGCTGAGTCTTGTCTCTTACGTTTTTTCTGTTTCTTTTGACTACATTGTATGACATCGTCATTAGACGGTATTATCAAATCATGTATTTTATCTTTATTTTTCTCTTTTATTCTTATTTGTGTAGTATCCTTTTTTGCAGATAATTGTTTCTGTAATGAATTAGTTTCTGTACTATATTCTAATTTAGTTGGCGCACTTTCGTTTAACTTCTCTTTTCTAAGATATTTTAATCTTGGTGTTTCGATATCTATATTCATTGTTTTACGTGACGCTATCTTAGGTGATTTCAGAGGATTTGTCAATCCTTCTACCTTTTTCAATAAGTCAGATAAAAGCGAAAGATCGCTTGATATCTTTTTTTTACTTGCATCTTTGAATTTTTTTGAACTGTCTTTATTTAATGTAAGATCCTTCTTTGATTTATCCTTAACTGAAATATTTTGTGTTGTGTTAATCGTATTGTTTGATTTATTAGCTTTATTTTCCGGAATTCTTTCAAATGTTTTATCAAATTCTAATTTTTTACTGTTAAGATCTGGGGTACTAAATTCCATTAACGCGTGTGATTCCGACAATTTTGCAAATGTTGATTTAAATTCATTTAATTTTTCACTCAAGTGTTGTTCAGCTCTATCTTTTGGACATTGTGGATCCAATATACTTTTATGTGATGAAGAGATTATGTTACACATATCTAATGGAATAGTTTCATTTTCCTTCACAGGGGATTTCTTTTTCTTCTTCTTCTTAATCGACAAGTCTGAATTTGATGAATCTTGTAAAATAGATTTTTCATTTTTCTTCATATTAGATTTCTTCATTTTTATGTCATTTTTATGTTTTGTTTCTGTCTCACTTCTACAAGGTGAAATATGTTCGATAGATTTGTTATTATTTTCATGAATCTTTGGCAGTTTATGAGAGGTACTGGCGTATAAAGTAACAGCTTCCATTTCGATGAATTTATTTTGATTTGTGTCTTTGTCTGCTATATCTTTTTTCTGTATATCTTCATTGTCTTTATTTTCGATATTTAATTCCATGTTAAAATTCGCTTTCTCTTTTTCATCTTCCATTTTTTCTTTTTGTACAGCGTTATCATCTTCATTATCTTCTTTGTCATCATTTTCTGCTTCAATGTCATTATCTTCTTCAGCATTTTCTTCTTCAGTGTCATTATCTTTTTCGTCATTTTCTGATTCAATGTTATTATCTTCTTCATCATTTTCTGTTTCAATATCATTATCTTCATCATTTTCTTCTTCCTCATTTTCTGCTTCAGTATCACTATCTTCTTCGTCATCATTTTCTATTTCAATGTCATCAACTATAAAATCTTCAAGATCTGAACCATTATCATCAGAATCTGAAAATTCTACTTCTGAATCCCTACATTCATCAGCAGCTACATCATCATCAGAAAACTTAAGTTCCAATCCATCCAAATTATATTCTCTGTTGAGGCTATCAGAATAGCCGTTACTATCATCAGTATTACTTCCGCTGTTTGCTTTTGTAAATAGGTACCTTGGAATTTCACATTCGCTATCCGATCCCATATTTGCTATCATAGAAGTTTTAGATCCAAGATCCATAGCTACTATGCTTACATCTATGTCACTATCGTCACTTTCGTTCAAATGTACTATTTTCCTAGTATCTATTGACTCTGATTCCTGATCCGTAGAATGATTTAAGGATGTATTTTCATGCTTTTTACTGCAATCTTCAGTTGCTACATTCTTCTTTTCAGATTCGATTGCATTATCATCTGCATCTTCATTACATGATTGTTCCAAAGAACGTTTTTTCTTATATAATTTTTTCCTAGTACTTGCAGTTGTGTCATCAAGTTCTTTCTCTGAATTATCTGTTTGAGATTTATTTGGAGAAATATTTTGCATAGATATATCTTTCGAAGATTTGTTTAATGATATTCTTTTTCCTGTCGATTTTTGTAAAGATATATTGTTCTTACTTATTAGCGAACTTCTATTTAATTCATTGGCATCATCTTCAATTTCTTTCTCTAATTCATTATTTGTTTTGGAAGATCGTCTTTTTGTTTTTTCTGACTGTTCTGATTTATTTAATCTGGATTGGTCATTAGTTCGATTTAAAGCTATTTTGGATTCATTTAAAGATTTATCAACAGGAATTAAATTCTCATCTTCTGTATATCTAGAAATATCTTCATCTATTTCGGATACAAGTCTCTTTTTAGTTCTTGATTTTCGTTTTTTTATTTGTTTTTCGTTTTTTTCATTAGCATCAATATCCAATGTAAGTTCTTCATCTACGGTAGCTAATTGTTCAATATCATAATTCGGTTGTGACGTGAGCGAATCTAACCGACTCTTTAATAATACAGTGTCATCGGAATCGTATTCAAAAGATTCTGCTTCTTTTGCCGCTTTTATGGTTTCAGCTGCCAACCATGCTTGTTTGTCCACCAAGATAAGATCGTATTCAGCTTCATTTTCTTTTTCCACCTCTTCCACTAATTGGGAGGTAGACTGTACTGAATCTGTTTTAACATCGTCTTTCTCCTTCCATTTGTCAGCGGGAATATCTTGGAATAAATTAATGCCAACATTGACATCAGAAACATCATCAACGACATTTACATTTTCTCGATCCTTTTGAGTCCTTTCCATTTGTAAACTTTCCTTTTCTCCCTCCAAATTATCTGTACTTTTCCGTTTTAAATTTGACTTCACTTTTTCTGATAAAACATCTTTTGAAACTGTTTTCTCAAATGATATATCCATTGTAGATTTTTTAGATGCTTCTATCACATCAGTAAGTTGATTATCTTGAATTACTATATTCGAATCATTACTTGCGGAATTATTTGTCTCCAGGACAATAATAGAAGATTGGGATATCGACTCTGTTTCTTGTTTCAATAAATTTTCCTCTTCTTGTTCTATAGAATCAGAACTATCAATTACTATTATCTTATCTTGAGTTAAAGCTGATTGTTTATCTATTACAGTAGCTGAGTCAGTAGAAGTTTTATTAATTGGTGACGATATTTGTAAATCTACTAATTGATCAAGTTTAGAGTGTACTACGTTTGGCGAAACTTCGTTATCATTACAACTTTGTTCTTCTAACACTAATTTTATTTCGTTATCATCCGTAATTAGAATAGAAGTGAGATTTTCTCTACTATCACTTGTCTGCTTTGACTTAACTAGATTTATAGATAAACGCGATGTTTTATCTACTTCATTTGACTCACTTTTGTTAGAATTTTTGTTATTTGTGATAGTACATTCTTTCGTATCAGTTTTCTCTAATTCGTTAATTATTTCCGTTGCATTCTCATTATAAGCAGATATATTTTCAGTAGATATTTCATCTTTGTTAGTAACTTTATCAACTACTTCTATACTTTCATGTAACAAAATGATTTTATCTGAAGCACTTGAATTTCTAGATTCTATAGAAATATCCATTTTTTCTTGAGAGTTATCAATAGTTTCTTCTGACAGATTACTATATTTAATTGCAACTTCTGTCGATTCTCTTGAGCGAAGGCTCTTATTTAAGTGTACTTCCTTTTTCATAGATTTAGTTTCCTTTTCACTTAATAATTCACCCATAAAAGATGAAGTAAAAGATTTGATAGAAGATGCCGGCTTAGGCTGCACAAGCTTTTCTGCTACATCACTAATAATATTCAGCATTTGATTTTCCTTATTACTTTTTTCCTCCTCAAGAGAAGTACCTGATAAGTTTTCGGGCATAACCTCCATTTCTTTATTTGATCCACATATGTCGAGTAATGATTTTTCTATATCTGAAAGATTTTCAACAATTTTTGTGTCTTCTTTTGCGGAATTTCGATGATTTGGAGAAGAATAGGAAGAGAATTCTTCGATTATACTCTTGTCGGATGGTGGAGTTTCTTCAAACTTCTTTTGCTCTTTATCTACAAACACAAACATATATAAATTATTATTTATTTTACGTCATTTGAGCTAAGTTGTTCCACCTTTTGATAAACTTCAATTCTCTTACTCTTATGCTTTTACTCCCTTGTTTATCTATTAAATAAATTATCAGTTTATTCGAAGATAGAACAACCGGCTCTTAAAGGAACATTCACTTGTTGATATAAAAAAAAAAAACGAATTTTTTTCTCATATTTTATTTTTTAATATTTGTAGAATATTTTTTGAAAAAAAATTTTGAAATATTTTAAATATTAGCTTAAGTTACAACAGTTACAACGGTTTGGAGTCAATTGTAAGTAAAAAGATGATTTGATGTTACAGTACAATAGAATCTTTTTAGTAATTTCCTTTCAAATAAGCGATTTTTTGGAAACAATATTATAATAAAAAGAAGACTCCTGAAGTTTCATAAATAGTGATATAAATTTAAAACATTTCCATATATAGGACTTAAAATTATTTTGGAGTTATAAATAACAAAGAATAGAAAATAATAAATAATAAAGAATAGAAATAATTATTTTAAGAAATAACTATAAAGTATGTTAATTTGTACTCATTCTTGCCCTCATTGATAAAAAAGATAAATAAGTCTTAAAATAAAAGATTAGAATGCCATTTATTTATATGCAAAAGGGATTAGAATAGACTGTTTGGAAAAACATGCCTTTAATATGATGAAAATAGTAAAAATAATTCAAAGTTTAGAAGAATCGCTGAAACAGGAATAAAAGAAAGAATTGTTATTGGCCCAAGAATTGAAGATTATAAATAAATAGCATAAATTTTACCTATGATAAATTTTTATGGAAATTATATTTTAAATTTTTCTTTTTTATAACAATTTAAGTTAAAAAATGTAGTCAAAAAATTGAAATTTTTGTTCAATTAGTCCGTTTTTATTAATATAAATTTATTTTAACAGGGAATTTTAATAAAGGTCATAGAAACATATTTCTTGATTATAAAATTCTCAGGTTTCTTACGTTTAGAGCTGACGATAATCGTAATTATCCCAGTTGCGGTATCGAATTCCGCCTATTTTGTGAATTTTTAATTTTTTTGATTAGTATAATAATATAATAGTTTATTTGATGACTAGTTAATAAGATATCTAAATTTACAAGATGATAAAAATACAAGATAATAAAAAACAAACAAAAAAACCTCAAAGCACATATGTCTTTTAAGAAAAAAAAATTGTTTACCCTGTTTTTCTGAATCTTAGATAATACTCTCTTAAAATGCTATAAATTTATATAGTTTATTAAATTTAAATAAATTTACAATAAAAAATAATAAATGTATCATTTGTCAAACAATTTCAAATACTGAGATTTAAGGCAGTTTTTAATTATATTTACCAAGAGTATTCTCTATGTTCTTCCCTGTTTCTCTAGTAATATCCTCGATTTGTATTGCATCCTTTTTCTCTGACAGTTGAAGTGTTTCATCAGATTTTGACAAATCAATCGAAGTCTCTACATTTTCTTTTAAAAAAAAGGGGAGGTACAAAGATAGATTTTTTTTTAAACAATTTATTTCAGTTCATTATTTTGGTAATTTTACTATTGCTACTCTTATTACTACTCTTATTACTACTCTTTTACTCACCATGACTATAATCTTCTTCAACTTTATCCTTAACTACATTTTGAAGTTTTCTTTTAATTTGATGTAAGCGTTGTAATTGTTTATCTGGCGAAGAATCTGAATTTCCTGAATGTATTTAATAAATTTGTTATAAAAATTATAGAAAAATATCTTTATCAATTATAATAATATATAATAAGTATTACAGTAGTTACTTCTAATATATCTTTAAATTACCGGAATTTGTAATTTCATCAGTTTCAACTATTGTAGAATCCAATCGTACATAAAGTATACGATCATTCGGTTCAATTTGTTCTTTAATCTGAGAACTCGATGGCAACACAGATGTTCGCCTACGTGTCTTGATTGGTGAACTAGATTGGTTCTTATTTTCAGTCAAAGATTCTGGATCGATAGACCTTGCTCTTGTTGTACGTGTAAGTCTAGTTGCTGGCAATGGTGATTTTGTCTCGGAACCAGCACGCATAAAACGCTTACTGATAATTATACAAAACATTGGTTAGAAATATAACATGTACTATTAAATATAAACACATTAGCAGTACCTGGTTGCTCGAGTATTAACTCTAGTTGGTGTGCTAACAAGACTTGTAGCACCTAAACTTTGTCTTGTAGTTCGTTTTACAGGTGTTTGTGAAATGACATCAATGTCAATTTCACTAATTTCTGAAGAAATGGAATGCTTTCTAGTACGTAGCTTCTTCGTTGTATCTGAGACAGTGGAATCCATTGTTGTTCGTGTTCTAGCACTCCGAGTTGTTTGAGTACTGCTGATACTACTATCACTTTCAGAACCTGGCGAACATTTATTCTGTTTTATTCTGCTGCTTCGGCGTAATGGAGAATTCACCGATTGTACAGTAAGCATTCGAGTCTGCATACGACCAATAGCTACAACACAAGAAATACCAAAGGATATTTCTAATATCTAAGCTAATCAAACTTAAAGACATTTAACTGCATGGGAAGCGTGCTAGCTATTGTATCATTTTATCATTATTTTATCTTTATTTTACATTTTATTTAAATGTAAAATAAAGATAAAATAACAAGCAATATGTTAACAGTATGTTCTCTGAATATAGCAAAGTTTGAGAATTTAAAATTAAAGAAATAAAACAAAGATAATAATGTGCATTCTTAAATTTTAGTTTAAAATTTTTTACATTAACATATTTACATAATTAGAAGAGTAATGTATTTTGACTTTTCATTGTACAATAAACATATTTATTTATATACTTATATAGATAATCAAAATAAATACAGTTCTTTATCTTATTGTTTTTATAAATTTAAACACACACATATATATGTACACATATATATATATATATATATATATACACTTGCTAAAACCAAATGTAATCATATAAAAACAGGAAAGATTTTTTTTCAATAGATTATTGCATCCCAGAATGTGACATATGAATTTATAGAGTTTAGAAAAGTTCATTCTCAATTCATTTAAATTAATAAACATAAAAACGGTCATAGATTGAAACCGTTAATAGAAAAAAAAACCGGATGCGGTTCTCGGATCAGCGAAAATATTCTAGCAAGAACAGCAATAATTTCGAAAACGACATTAAGACCAAAAGGAGCAAAAAAACAAAGATAAAGTTACGACACATTTGCGTTACAACACAATCACTGACAACGAAAAATCGCACAACTTTTAGCATCGAGTGCCACGATTAACCGGTGCTCTATCTCGTGCACATGCTGATAAAAAGAAATCGAGCAATACGTACATGGTTTTGGCTCATAGTCATCGTCTGAATCTTTCACGGAGCGCGACATCTTCACGATCCTTTAATCATATATCGGACAAAAGACTAATGCCTTACGGAAAGGACAATTCTGAAACAGAGAAGAAAGGTTATCAAAACCACGTGTTACTACTTCCAATATTTAAACTTCACAAACCATTGGCAATATTGGCATCCGAATAGCAACGGACAATGACGACCATAGATAGAATATAAAAAGATGTACAATCAATAGCGGAATTCGGGCGCTTCTCCATGACAGTCGGAATTTCGAAAAAGTAATACAACCAATCAGATTAGCGACTGCCATGGGACAGCACTTAGGGTGCATTCATAACGAGAATAATTGCAAGATTCTCTAAACATTTTATTGACAACTGTTGCAATCGTTAACTAATGATAATCAATGAGTGCCACTTCTTCCTTTTAGGATAGTCCTGCCATTGATTGTCGCTAATTAACGATAGTTACAATTATCGATAAAACGTTTAGATAATCCCGCAATAACTTACTGAACATTCAATGAACTCTTTCATCTGATTGGTATATTCCATTAGATCCTAAAATATAAATCAATCAAATGAAAAAGCTCACTAAACGCAGAATATAGTCAACGCGATGCTGCAAACGCTTTGAAACGTTTTTAATTGGTCAGTTTGTAAAATTCTTTCTTCTAATTGATCCATCAAATGCTTCAAAGCATTTGTAGTGAGACTTTGACCATAGCCTCAGTGAGCGATGTCGTTCTAAACGCATCCAAAAGGCGTATTTAGTGGACTCAACACTTGAGCCTGCTAGACACAGTAGACAAAGTAATTCGTCTCTTCTTAAATTTTTAGAGCCTAAGATGATCGTTAATTAAGTCATGGAACGTAAATCGTAGTTGTAGATTGATCAAACCTGGGCCTCTATTCTTGAAAAAAAATGTATACGAAAAATTAAGGATGTACTATAGAATAGAAAAAACGTATATTATAGTAATATTTCCCTAGTTTTTGGTACACGTTTCTTTTCAAGAATAGAGGCCCTATTCTATAATAGGATTGTAAGTCGTAAGCCGGAAAAAATTGATCAATCATAATTGCATATGACAAAAACAATGACTATGATTGGTTAATTTCTTACTTATGGTTTACAATCCTATTTTGGATATGATCTTGAGGTATGCTTAGTATAAAACTCGATGTCCACGATGCTAGAAATCGGTTCGAAATCTCGGAAAGAGAAAAAATTAAATCACATTTAAACAATTTTCACATGACCATTGCGATTGGTCAATTCTTTCTTCATCCGAGGACACAAGGCTTCAGAAAAAAACCTCTAATAATATTAGAGTACGTTTATACCTTGACGGAAAAGTGGAAAGCAGTAAAGCAGCCAATCAGAACTCTAGTTGGTAGTCTACAATTTCGGCTTTTTGTACTACTTACTACTACTTTTGTACTACTTACCAGCGCGAGTTCTGATTGGCCATTGCTTTTCCTCTTTCTGCTTTTTCAAAATGTGAACTTCCCCTTATTGTGGCGAAATAGAAATGTATATTTTATGTACAGTCGGCAACTAATGTGATATTAAATAATTTTATGGATGGCGCCACTGATTTCCTTTTTTCCTGTTCGACTGCAAAAATGCCTTTTTAGATCGCTATTTAATTTGAACGTTTTTGTTGTATGAAACTTATACTCGTATTCGTAGTCAGGCCTTATAGCTTTAAGACTTCCTGAGATCGGTATTCATAATCAGATCTTATATTCAAGATCGTCTTAAGTAAGATCGGTCTTAAGAAGTCACGAACCAATCAGAGGATCGCATTAGTGTCTTAAGATATTACTTAAAACGGTTTTATAAAGCATCTTCAGATGCTTTACAAATTATTTCAGATATTTTACAAATTATTTGGCTACTGAGCATCTGAAGATATTTAAGTCTGACTGTGAATACGGGCATTAGAGCTATAAGTATTTTTTTCAGAATTTTTTATTAACTTTTTAGTATTGCATGTTTTTATTGACAACTATTTTTATTAACATAAGAAAATAAAGAAATATTAAAAAATTTTGAAAAAGTTCTCAGAATTTTATGAGAAGAAAATTAGCAATTTTTGTCTCTCGCTGATTTTTTGTAAAGTTGATAGTATTTGAGTAAAAAATTATTAAAAACTAATATTCAAGGATTTTTATAATTAATATTTGATTAACTGTTACGAAAATTGCAAAATGATAGAAAATTTTTCGATTCAGTTTACACTTCCGTTCTATTTACACAAAAGTACTTAAAATTGCAGGATATCCTGTATATATTGATATATGTGTTGTATTTTAATATTTATAATACATATATTACAATAATATTTTCAAACTTTGTATTAAATTTAATTATTATCAATGTCTTTAGAGTCAATATATGTTACATTCCGTTCGGACATAATTCTTTTATTAATATAATTTCTGATTTGATGTTAATCAAGTTAAATTTGAAATTGGATATTCATCTTCTCAGTTTTTTTTTATTCATTACATTAAATACTGATTATGACACATTGATATAATTAATTATTTGACTAATATCACTACTATGTTCGACTATGTTCGATATATGCAAATCTACATAGATTTTTATGCACTTTATGTGATCTCCTTTTACACGGCAAGCATAATGTAAGCGAACAGTATATATTGACAGTAATTTATCTATTATTGATTATTTCTTACAAAACTATTGGAAGATATGAAAAGGACTCAAAACAGAAATTAAAATATATAATCAATTTTTTGCGTTATCGTAATGTAAAAAAATAAAAAAATTAACAATAAAATTGTTAAAATAATGTAATTTCGTATTATACGATACATAGAAAGTTTTTCATTCGCGCAAGAATTACCGCGCTTGACTTCTGTATGCCACTTTAACTATTATTTTATTCAATATCTTTTAATAATTTAAATTAAATTTGTATACATATGATCAATGTGTATACATATATACATGCTATGTATGAATGAGTCACGACAAGTTGTTAGGAAGATAATGTCTCTCTCTATCAACTTCTTCTCGGGAAGCGTTGTGTCCTCTGACCTCCTCTTACCGCTTCTCGGATTGGATCTCATTCTTCCTTATCGCATCATAGCGGATACACCACGGAGTACTATACAAGTTCATTACGAGAAGAGGGAATGATTACGCAATAATGAGTAACTAGGGATATCGGAGCAAACGTTATGGAAAATAAATCATATTAATTATTTATTATTTTTAAAAAAGTTGAAGAAACCGGCTTATGTTCATTTTCATCAATGTAGATTAACTTTAATCTTTAGTTTAATTCTTAGAATTAGAAAAAGATAATGCGTAAGTTAAACCGAGACTCATATTAGTCTCTCCTCGACTTTCAACGAGGAGTATCTCGTTTAGCGAACGCTTTTATCGGACAATATGTTCGGTATTATGCTGTTGCTTATATCTTTGTGATACACAAGGTGAGTGCTAGCCAATTATCAGATTCACTTGCGATACTATGATTCAATTGTTCAACCAAAAATGGCGCGCGAATTTGCGTTGAATTGATCTATGGTGACCGGCCTTCAACTCTCTGTTTAATAATAATCTACCGATATTATGACTTGTGTCAATCACCTTTGAAAAGTTAGAAAATGAGATAGAAGAAATACATACATAAAATAATTACGTATACAAATAAATATTATTACGGACAGAAAGTTATTGTTAAAGCATCTAAAAATTAGCTAGATACAGATCTAAAAATAATTTTGTTAGACAAAAACAAGTATCTAAGATCCTCAAACTGATTATTAGAATGTTAAAACTTTTTACATCTCATTTGCTCATTCTCAAGTAGCAGATCGACATCAAAAGATAACATATAGAGATTATCTATTTAGTATTATATTATATTAAATAGTAGTCTATTTATATATAGTAATTTTTAGTTGACGTGGTGGTGAATAATGAATGATGATTACAGTAAGATGTCATTTCTTAGACAAGAAAAAGATCATTTTTTTAAGATGTCTTGAAGTCACCTAATATTGATCTGATATTCTAAAATTACCATTAGTAGATGATTCGCTTCTCACATTTAATTGGGATTTCAGTGATTAAAATTTAAATGACGTTTCTAACGTCTAAGTAACGTTTCAGGAATATATCTACAACATTTTGTAAAAAAAAAGATATTTCAATCTTGTTAGAATAATATTCTTGCAATATTATAGAAATAAAAATCAAAATAATTACCTGAAGTATTAAAAGCGTGGAGATTCTAGTCTTAGAACATATTATATTAATACTACTCTGCAATTAGACATTAGAAATAAATAACATTCTATGGATGTAACATATCGATGTCATTTTCGGATTTTTCAGAATCTGATTTAAGACGTCTATAATTGATTATGTGATGATTAAAATTTGCCACCGATATAATTAATTTTGATATAATTTTGCTAAATAAACTTGAGTATGCTTGAAAGCGCTAGAACTCAGACATAATGAAAGGAATAAGAAATAAGAATAAATTCACGGAAAAAAACATAACTGAAAACTTCACTGATTCAGCAAATCTACAGTTGTAATATACAGACAATCAATTTTCTATATTAAAATAGCGAAGTTGACAGTTGAATAATATTAGCGATTTATTAAATCATCAAATTTTCTTAGTTATCGATGTTGAATTCGCGTAGTAAATTATTATATAGGTCTGCTGTACTACTCAATTAATTTTTTTTTCGTGTAGGTAAAGTAATACGATTTTGAACACGGTACAATTCTGTACGAGCATAATCCAATTGTCGAGGTATAAGTTTAGTAACTCTAATTTTATTGTGTGGAGAATGTTGGAGGATATCAAGCAGGGAAAAATCAAAGTTTTTCAACTTTGAAAATTGGATTCAAATTTCATTTTGTTCAGAATTATATTATATTTGAAATTGTACCACTAACTTATATTGTACAATTCCATTATTTCTTTTTTATATAATTTTTTTCTCGATACATCTTCGCATATTAATAATTTTCAGCAGCCGTTTTGTAGAGTGTAATTTCTACAAATATAAAGCCAATACTCCAAATTATATCAAAAAGTACATCTCTTGCTAAATGTGAGAAGAAGTATAACACCGCGTGCTTAACGAGGGTATTAGGTAGGTCAGTCAGAGAAGTCGTAGTTCATTTCCGAAAGCCAATCATTAGCTATTTTCGTGAGTTCCCTGCATTTATGTAGGTCACGGGCATTCGCGGAGAAAAAGAGCCCGTTCTTCCTTCCCAGAGCTAATGCGCGGACGTCAACTCGAAATTCGTCGATTCAAATATACGACTCTAGACAGAACGAGAGAACGACGTCGAGGTGGATGATCGGAAGAGAACGCGACGTCGATGAATAATCGAGAGAGAATACTTTCTTTTTCTTTTTTACGTTTTCCGATCAGCTAAAAGAAGAGAAGAGGAGAAATGTTTAATATTCTTTTTTTTTTATCCCACCGAGGCATACAGCAGGCAACATCAGGCGTCTGCGCGCCGCGTCGCGCGTGCCGCGCTATGTATAGACGGTGATACGTCTGGGGCATCGGTTCCTTCGTGCGAATTATATGTATGCTCATTGCAGGGCCGGTCATCGGCCAAAGCGCACGTTGCTGCTCTCACGGCGAAAAACGTCTCTTGATAAACGTCCAACGACGGAGCCGGTCACGGGAGTGCGCGTCCGAGGATGAAGGAATAAATATAATTCGAGAAGAGAATTCGCGTCTCTGTCTCGTTGGGGTGCGTACACTTTCCGGAGCTCGAAGATTACGCGACCCGAGGTCGATCGGAAAATTGATAACACATCGCGATAAAAGCTACGATAAAGGACCTTACTTGAAGCTTTAAAATGAATGTATGATTAATGAAGAATCGTTTCTTTTTCAATTGAGTGTGCGCGTGTGTGTAAAAATCGAATATATTACATCTAATGGAGAGGTAAAGTTTATCAGCTGTTGATCGGTTGCCAAAATTAAATTTAGACGTATCTTTCGACGAGTCAGTGCAGCTACAAGGAAACTTTGCAGCCAGCAGTAATTTAATTGCAGAAGAGCAAGGTATAAATTAATCAATTTTGTGTATTATGTATGAAAACGAGAGAAAAGTCTCCTCAACGAACATTTTTTAATTTAATTAATGAATTAAAGAATTTGAAAATCTATATCACATGAGACTTAATTGTCAAATTTTGCCAAAATAATATATCTATTAATCAAATATCAAATGCTAAAAAATTATATTAAGGAATACTCAACCTTTAAACTCTACCTTAAACTCTACCTTGAAGAATGGCTACGAAATTTGTTAAAATTAACAAGCATGATAGAAGCTCTACGCTCGAGATAGTTCTCTAAGACTGTTAGAAATGATTTCTATATTAATACGACTGTTGTGGTCGCTTCACTTTCGTTTGCAAGTCGAAGTTGGAATTTTTATCTGTTTGAGTGTCATTCTTGAACTAAATGCTATGCTTGGAAGTCGAAAAATGCGTATTCGACTGAATATATTATATATCGCGCTATCGCGTTTCTAACGATTTCCATGAATTCCTTGGTCGAAACGATTCTTGCGGTCACGATTTCGACTCACTATAATTTTCTTAACGGTTATCAGAGCAGCTTGGTGCTATCAGAGCTATCGTTTGCCGGGCATACACGCTCGTGTTTGTGCCTGCGGAAATATTGTAAATTTCGGCGTACATGAAACGGCAGCACGTTAAAAGCCCAACGACACTACGAAACGAAACGTTTGCTTTCGTGCGATTATCTTCATAGGCTGACAACCGAGAAAATACAGATCGTATTTAATTGCAGATAATTATCCTTAAACATATTAATTATTTGCCGCATTTTCATTATCCTGACCATAATTTGTCGTGATAAATCGAATTAGAAAAAAAGCTGAAATCTAAATGATTATAGTAGAGCAAAGGATCAGGAGAAGGAAGAAATAATAATTTAATAAATTAAAATTTGAGTTTATTGTACGAAAGTAATTGTTTAAGTGTAGATGGAATTTCTGTGATTGTGCTTATTATTTTTATGTGCGTAACATGTATAAAAATAAGAAATATACATATAAATTTAATATATGTGTGTATTAAGCGCGTAGTGTATATAAAAAAAAATCTTAAATCTTTTTCTCGACTCGCAACATTCTTTTCTTCTTTCGAGTTTACCGATTTCTATCGATCCGATTGATAATTCTCGGAAAATCACCGCATGTAAATTACGCGATATTCCCCAACATGAAGTATCGATTATTTCGTATTCTCGAGAATCGAAATACAAATGATAATTAAAAATTTTCAAATTCTGAAAAACTGCTAACGTGGTAAACTTAAATTTTTATCCAAAAAAACTTTCACAGATACAATTTTTTTTTACAAACAGTTTTCTCTTTTTTTGAGTAGTGAAACTTTCGAATCATTTTGTATTCATTTTGTGAATACGTCGAGTATTTAAATTCATTTAACCTAGTATTACTTTTTGCGACTCGAATGGCACGAAATTTCGTCTTCAACGTTGACGCGATAAATGGTTGTTTTGATCACAAAGATATATACGATGGAACTTGGTGAAGCCTGCGCGGTATTTGTGAAAGTAATAAAATCGTTACGTAGCTTTCCAATATCGCGGGGTAGATCTGCTCAACGACGAGGCATAAACCCTCTTTCCCTCCTCCGAGTGAGGGCGAGTTACTGGCAGAGAATGTAGATACCTGACCCCAAACTATATACGAGACGGGGAGTATTGATCAAGCTGCCTCGAGCGGCCATCTTTAACGGAGAGAGGAAATCATTCGCGAAATTGACGCGTACTTTTCACCCAAACGTGACAAACGAGAAATTGTACGCAAAAATTCTTTAAATGTGATTTTCTGCTGTAATAAAAATAAATAAATGAATACAAAAAATTATTAAAAAATAAAAGACTAAATATTAAATAGATGTAAAAAGTAATAAACAAATTGATAAAAAAATAATAACGCAATACATCAATGGTTATTATTTATTTTTCTTTATCAAGTAACAAAAAATTAAAGAATACAAATTCTCTTCTCTCATTTAAATTAATTTTAAAATTTAAAATTGAAATTAATCTTAAAAATGCTTTTACAAATTCTTTTTTTGAATATACGTGTTGCTTTTTTATTATTATCTACAAAATAATTACATATAGTTTTAATAATTATATTAATAACATAAATAAACACTTTTTTAGGATATGATTAAACAAACTGTTTTACGATAAATTTTGATCTTTAAAAACGAACCTGAAGTTAGTGAAATTAGTCTGTATATTATATTAGGTTTCTAAAAAAATAAGATTAAATGTGCCAAAATTGGCATTTTTGGCCATAATTATTATTTATTGTCGCTAAAATAATTTTTTTTTTCAATTTTATTTATGCCACTTTAAAGTGCTATCTTTTGTCTACAATATGAATTTATATTTATTGCGACACGATTTTTTTTTCATCTGCATAATTAACATATCTTACAAATATACAATATTATTAAATATAGATAATTATCTATTCAATATTGAATAGATAATTAAAAACGCCAAGTTTGGCACATTCAATTTTTATTTTCTCGAAAATCTGATATGATAGGCCAATTTCATCACCGAATTCATTTTCAGTGAACAAAAGTTTTATTCATTTTTTTCGAAAAATGTTTTATTTATTCAGATCCCAAGAAAAAGTCTATTTTTGTATAACTATGTGTGTAATAAATTAATTTTTAAGTTTTGTAGTATCTCATTTGTGAATTTAAATTAATTTAGTTTAATTTTTCGATCTCTTTGTGTAACTTTATCGAACTTTTTAAAGAAAAATGTAATAAACGTTTCTTCCATTCAGTTCTCATTTATCTTAACATTTTAGATTTTAGTATTTTTATGTATAAATCTAAATCTAAACTTGAAGACTCAAGAAATTAGTTTCAGTCCTCATACGCGATTGACTATTTTTCTTAAATATCTTTTTCTGACAGGCGTCAGCCAATGTAAAATTTGTCAGGCACAGAAATCGTATAAGACTGGCATAATTCTAAAAAACTGACTCGAGTAACCTGACACGTGCTCGCGTGAATCGTAGTGTTTTCTCAGAGCGTCACGCACGATCTCCTGCTGAAAGTGTGAGTCAGATTATGAAAATGTATCGAGCGCGTCGTTTATAAGCGATAGATGAACATTTAACCGCTAACGGCACACGTTTGAGGCAAATCGATTCGGATGGGAGCGAGTCGTGGTGACTCGCGTTTATTTATCGTACATGCGAACGAGAGACACTTGGCTGTGTCTTTTGATTGTTAACGCGCCTGACGTTAAGAGCGCACAGTTCTCTCCTCTCCTCGTTGCACTTGTTACCGTTGTAACGCCCGCACGGATGAATGAATTTCCAACGATAACGAACGTAAATCTTTCTGAGAAGCGATCCATAATGCATCTCGTGAATTCTTGTCTTGCATACATCAATCGCGCACGTCACGCGATTGTTGTCGACAATACCTACTGCAGCGTTTTCATGACATATAATGTTTTAAAAAAGTCCTGGAGACAAATGCACCGCTTATCACAATAAGTGATCTGTCTAATTTAATTGAAATATTTCATTGTTTTAATGGATCGCAACATATATCGCTTGGTTATTAAAATTGCAACTTCAAGAATGACGTAACTGAGTAAACGTTTACCAACAGTAACATTGCATCAATGTTATTATTTCATATTCAATAATACAATTTTATATTACGTACAACATATTATAATAAGTATATTAATATTGTTGAATAAAAATTGCAATATTAATGCAATACTACTGTTAATGTTTACTGGAGAAATATCAAAGTACATGATATTGTGACAGATTATTTATGATAGAGGATATGGAGTCTAGAAGTTAGTAATTGGTATTTTTATTAAAAGTATAGTTTAATAATATATTAGTTTAATAATATATTAAAGTTGTATTAAAAATACAAAAATAATATATTAATAATATATTGTTTTTGTATTTTACTTATTTTTTTTATGATACCTCCTGTATGTAATTTTCGATTCAATACGACGCCTTTTTTCTTGTTGCAATTTTAATGATCAGTACATATTTGTTTATAACGGAGAGACTTGATTTTTACAAATAATGATAAACTTATTAATTGAATTAAATAAAAAATAAATCGATCAATTGGTTATTCGACGATGTCGAAACAATATGATTTTTTTTCTTTTTCTTTGTTATATCTTCGACATGTCGCGGTAGTGTAAATAATGTCAGTGATCGCAATAATTAACTTAGGCCTTACTTAATATCGAGTGAGGGTAACACAGGTAACACCAGTCGGGTCGTGCTTGACCAGCTTGACGTGCCGATTTAATTCGCGAGTACGTAGTGTGATATGTACAGGATTGGGTAAGTTAATGTTTTTTTTTTTAACTGAATAAAGTTAAAGTTAATGGCTTTACAAAATTAATAAAGTTAAGTTAAAAATTGAAGGAACGAAAGTTAAGTCGATATTGAATTAGTTAAAAAAGTTAAAAAAAATGTTAATTTTGAAAGAAATTATTTTTTAGATCATAATGTCCTAATTTTTCTTAAAATGAGATTAAATACAATATAAATTATTAAATTAAATTTTTAATTTTTTTATTCATATGTGATATAAATATATAACACATAACGATATAACGGTATAAGTTATATAACTTTAAAAAAACAGCTAACACATAGAAAAGATATAAGATTAGTAATTACTTTTTAATAAGTCTTAAGCCATAAGAAATTGACCAATTACAATCGAACGCGAGAAGAATATTTGACTGTAATTGATCAATTTCTTATGACTTACGGCTTAAAACACCTATTGTAGATCCGGACTAAGGCTTATGGCATAAGGCATAACCGTATAAACCAATCAGAGAGCTGTATATTAGAAGAAATTATTTAAGATGGCCTTAAATATGAACAGATTACGAATTAAATATGAACAGATATACGTCTTTATTCTTATTATATCTTATTATTATATATTATTTTTCTAAGATATTTAAAAGAGATAAAAAAATTTTTGTACTTAAAAAAAGTTAAAAAGTTAACGTTTAGAAGTAACTTAAGTTAAGTTAAAATTTAATGCATTTAAAATTAACTAAATTAAGTTAAAAGTTATTAACTTTTTAACTTTTTTTTTAACTTTTAACGTTTTAACCAGTTACTACTCAACCCTGAATATGTAATATTAATAGAAATGTTCGGCTAACGTATTCCGTGGACACGTGCGTGCGTGAGTAATAAGTTTATGCACCGGGCATTGCGTGTTTGAGCAGGACATACGAACCGCCTCAGTAATTTGATTCATCCACATACGATAAATAATAAAATCCCAGTTAATACTTCACCGATTCAGCATAAGAACGACTTTTGTCCGATCTGTCATACGACGTGCAAATATCGACGTGCAAACATCGCGAGACTGATGGATGACACCTCTCTGCATAATAGCGTAATGCTATTGTTATAAACTTACTGGCTGTATCCCGTAACTTTGCAGCTGTGGAGTGCGATGTCAAAATGTTACGTTAATGTTACGTTAAACGATTATTATTCAGATAAGACATACGAGATCACGATTTGCACATTTGCGATTCCAATGAATCCTCCTAGAAATCCCCAAACAGATAATTCTTTAACCCTTTATTATTCGCATGGAGTGTCCAAGGTATCTCGCCTTATAAATTTGCTAAATACTTTTTATGCATTATTATATTTAATGCAAATTGTTCTCATAATTTCAAACATTCTTTTTTATCTTTATCTAAAGAATACATAAAATCAATCTTTATCGATTATAAATTGTAGCAATAAAAATTGAGATTGAATATTGAGGTCAGATAGAAACAATTTATATGAGTAATTATGGTAAAAATCACGCGAGTAATGTATAAGCTTAATGATTTTATCTATTTACTATTAAATTTAATTGTTTTATCGATGGATAATTGGATGTTATTTAAAGAGTCAGATAAAAGCTCATTTGCTTGATATCGATGCTGCGTGCAGAGTTCTATTTTTCATTTTCTATTATTATCGAAGAGTAGGCGTGAAATAATGTTACAAAATGGTGCGAACCGTAGACAATACGTTTGCAATTATTTCATGTTAGAATAAATATGTTAATGCAGTTTGTAATTGTTTCATGCTAGAAGTTGTACCGCACGGTCGAGCGTGTCTTTTCGCATGTTTATTCTACAATTATGGCGACAACGATGGCTGCCGTCGTCTTTCGATGCGCAACAATAATTATTCGTGACCTCGCGAAATTATCGTCGCAGATAAAGTGCTGCGATAATTTTCATCGGTTATCGAACGCGGGCATTAGCAGGAAACGTCGGGGAAGCGTCGCTCTTCCTTTGTAAATTAACGTTCGCGCACGGCCTTATTCTACTTTTTATCGAACGATCGTATTCGGTTCTTAAGTATTCAAGCGCTTCCTAGCAGCACGTGAGTCATGAACTCCGACGGTATTAAAACGATACGTGATGCGGTCTATGAGCAAAAATATCGCAAAAAAGTTACGACATGCTTCGACCGGCATTGATGTTTGAATGAAATTGACGAAACTTCTCTGAAAACACGTGTGCAGATTCGCATTGAATCAAAGCTTTAACTATCTGTAGAACCAACAATTACAATTCTTCTTTGGACATAAAACTGTAAAACCGAATACATTGCTAAATTCATAATAATGTCAAATTAAAGGTACTAAATTTAAATTATTTTTAATTATTCCTATCGTCACCTTCTTAGGTCGCCACTGTTATTCCTGTTTAATATGTATGCCATACTTAATTTAAATAAAACAATGGAATTAAACAGTTTAACTTAAGAAACGTATTAAATTTGATTCAAATTTAATTTAATATTTATTATAATGCATACATTAATATGAACGCTGTTTAATATTAATACTTTGAAATCAGGTAATTCAAACAAAAATGGATTGATTAGCTGTGGTTTTTTTTTTAAACATATTTTTATATTAAAATAATATACATTTAACACACTTTCAAGTTAAAAATAACAAAATGTCATTTAAATAAACAATAATAAATTAAACAAGATCGCCATATGAATAAATCAAATACGTACGAAAACGCCAAATACGATCGAAACTAGATATTAGAATGCCTAATTATGTTTTAAAAAAAAATGTTTGTTAATATTCTAAACTTTTAAATATTATTTAATTCAAAGTATTAATCTAAATTTGATCTTCTAATATTTAACAGACTTTGACTTTATTTGATAAAATTTATTTGATGAAATTACATTTTTTTTATAATTTATAAAAAGTCATGCCCTCATTATATATTTTTGAGACATAGAATGCTTATTGCAAACTCATAACTTAATACGGCAGATGAAGCAAATAGCGTAAGTAATAATAACTAAGAAAATTCATGTTATATATGTATACCACAGATTACTACTATAATGCCGCTATAATATAAATCACTGTAGCGGCAATTAAATCGGTCAGTGATGTGTGGTGCGCACGATTACCTCATTACGGAAAAATTTGCGTGACAATTTTCCGGTATCGCGGAACCGTATCCTGCTTCGACTTCGGTTTTCTTCCATCTTCCACCTTCTATCACTGTTTCACTTCTACTCGTCTCTCCTCTCTCTTTTTTTTTCTTTCTCTATCTGTCTCTCTTGCTCTCACTGTTCAACGCATCCATCATTGTGCTTCCTGTCCGCCTTCGAACGATAAATAGGGAAAAAACGTCAATAGAGTTACTCGAGGATCGCTGCATATTTTTCTAAGTCAAACTAAAAGGTAGTTTTCTTCCCGTCGCGCGCCGTGCAGGGGGATGTCGGGACAAAAAAAAAGATCGAGGCTGAAGTAGGAGCTCGCCGGTTAGAATGATGAGTCACGTGGTTTCATTTATTTCGCAGATATACCGGATATATTCAACGGATGCATCATTTTCAAGCGACAAAAGTACTGTGTCTTACTCGCAACCGGTTCACTTGTTGATAGCCGTTCGTCGGCATTGTTTCCCGCTCGAACTATTATATGTATTTCTCTTGAGGTAGAGAGGGAGAGTGTTTCTCGCCGAGACGCGAGCTAGATCATACAGTGTTAAGATCGATCGAGACAAACTGGCTCGATCTCGCGTTCGCCAATTTTCGGAAATCGGTTACGTATAGTGCAAGCCAATGGAGAAGTTACGCGCGTTCGTCCACCGTGAAAAGTGCGCGAAGAAACAAAGCGACGGTAATCGTGACACCGGTTTGTTGATCAATAATGTGGCCTACGCGAAAACGAAAAGGAGTCGCATATCAGCAGGTAAAAGCAATTTCCCGGATAACCAAATCGAAAGCAAAAATTCTTGAAAGTTTGTAACAAATTTTGTCGATAGAATGCCAGCAGTAATATATCTAGAATATGAATTGGTATAGAAATTAAAAGAAATGTGCCGCTTTGCATTTAAATGAAAGGTTTTACTCCATTTGGTTTTTGTTCAATTCATCATTGTTGGACGGGTGATGTCAGTAAATTCTACTGATAGAGTATAATAAGGATGTGGATGATGCCAATTTACTAATGCTTAATACTAATAATAATATGTTTTATTAGGAATTAATGTTTGGAATAATTATTCGATGAAATCGGTTCATATGACAAATAGATTTTATTTTGTAATATCTATTATCAGCGAGAAAATAAAAAGCTGTAATAGTTGTATATATACACAGAAAGATTGCAGAAACATTACAATATTGCATGGTGGTTGCGAAACGTTGCTAAATCATTATTGCAAAATTCCAACAATGTTAAGATATCCGTTTTTTTCGTTATATTGCAACAACGTATATTGCAAACGTAATGTATAAATTTGGATAAATTTTTTACGAAGACTCTAAAATGAAAACTATTTCTATACATATATCTAATTTTAACTTTTCTACAAATCGCATTTCTAGTGATATGTGCTTTTCAAAAGCAATTTTTTATAATAAAACCATAAAATATTCCAATAAATAGAGTATTAATTTTGAAGGATAAATTTATTTGTAAGGATAAAGCATGTATGTGTATGTCCCGAACAAACTACAAATATTATCCACATTAATATAATAATATAGTTGTTTGGTAAGTTAATCATGGATTAAATTAATCGCAATGATTCTTTTTAATTCGAAACCAATTCGAATCAATTGAAATTGATTAAAAAATGACGGTATGAAATTTATCAATAAAGCAATGTTTGTGAAATATTACAAGCATATTACTGACATTTTGCATATTATTAATTTACATTTTTGTAATATCTCTGCTGTAATGTTACGTTGCAATCTGCAATATTGCAGCAATATCTTCTATGCTGTATGGGCAGAGAGCTATAATATTGAGTTGTCCGGAAAGTTCATGCCGACTAATCTACGTAATTTAATAAATGTATACTAAAATTTAAATTTTTTGCGTTTCCAATTTTCTTTCAACATCGGCACGAACTTTCCGGACAACCCAATATAATTAAAATCACATCACAAACCAGAAAATACAGTTAAAGGAAAATAAATACAACAGTTGAAAGGATTTCGACCTTGAAATTATAAACATCCCATAATTTGTTTAAGAAGAATTCAATGTTAATGCAAAAATTCTAAAGAATTATTAATATTTACATATAGTTTCTTAAATATACAATATCACCTAAATCGTAAAGATTCCAAAAATTATATTTTTTTTGTATACATCTCTCTTTCTTAATTTAGTAAAAAAAAACTTAACATTTTTTTCTTTTTCTCCTCAAATGTTCAAAACGATGAATCTCTCAATTCAATTCGTTACGAGCATTTTTTGGCATTTCGATTTTTTCATCATCGCAATGCGCTTCTTCGTTCATCCATCTAGTAAAATCCCAGAGATGCGAACGTAGAGAGTGGTCACTAAAAGCCTCGAGATGCGCTATTTGTAAATATCAGCACGGTGTCTTCGACAGTAGGTATAATATTCTGTTCCCCGAATTTAATAGCGTTTACATCGTATCCGCGACGTGACGACCGCGTCAAGGTTTTCATGCGTGATACGATGCGACGCGACGCAACGCGACGCGACGCGACGCCGACTCCACCATCGGCGCGGTATTTTTTCTTTTTTCGCACATTCGCCGTTGCATTGTGAGGGCACCGCACACGCAGCTGCGTCGCGTCGATGCCACGTGTGGCGATTCAATTCGCACATTTCTGCATTGTCGTTTTCTTCGATATTGTCAGACCGCGTCCTCGCCGCCGTTGCCCTCGGGATGCGACCGATCGATCATGCTTGCGCATAGCGCACAACGACGAGATCGAATTATTAATAGACGTTTGCATACGCACGGCGGAATACCGCTCGTAAACGCCGGCTTTACGGCGCTCCTCTAATTGCGCGCGTGAAGAACCTTGCGCGGCTTGGCTGTTTTCTCATAATGTGGAGACTGCAATGCAAGAGAAAAAGAGAGCGAGAGAGAGAGAGAGAGAGAGAGAGAGAGAGAGAGAGAGAGAGAGAAAGAGAGAGAGAGCAATATGGAAATCTCATGTTGGCCATGTTAAGCGACGTTCCGTCATCTTGTTAAATATTCGTCGAACATTCGCTGTCGCGGTTTAGTGTACCTGCGTTATTATCTATAAAGCCCATTCTACAATTGCGTAAGCGTAGTTGTAAGTGGTTTTAATTGTAAAAATTTATTAGTCACAATCGAATATTTTTCTTATATTTGACTATATTTTAATTAATTCTTACAACCACAACATGTACATGGACTTAAGTCGAGGGAGTAATCACTAGTTGAAATATTGTCTCACTGATTACATGATTTTATTTGATTTTATATGATTTTATCTGATTACAAATAATTTTTTTCATTACATATGAAGCTATTTGATAAAATATATGGTTTTATTTAATATTATATTGGATTGTCCGGAAAGTTCGTGCGACTAAAATTTAAATTTTAGTATATATTTATTGAATGAAAATTTTCTGCGTTTCAATTTTCCTTCAACATCGGCATGAACTTTCCGGACAATCCAATACAATGATTTCTCATGATTGCATATGTAATTATCGGATTATACATAGAGATTTCATATGAATTTTATAATGATTTCGAGGAATCTATCTCACGATTATATTAAGTGGTTACTCCCTCGGCTTAAGCCTTATACGACACCACGTGTCTAATTTGTACGAAAAATCTTATCTTAGACAATGTTATGCTTAGATAATAAAAATTATCTAGATATAATTACTCTTCCTCTAACTATATATATA
>NW_017259202.1:760734-761659 GCF_001594045.1 Atta colombica
TATCAGTGTAAATAATTATTAAGTAATAAAACAATTTAGGATCTAATTTTTAGGATATAAAAAATATATTCATTTTTATCTATAAATCTTTATTTTTTAAAAACAAAAATTTTTCAAATTGTTTTATTAAATATATACAATTTTTTTTTTGCTCATTATGTTTAAGTTTTTTACATAAAGATATTTTCTAAGATTGATTTCGTAAAATGTTGTAATCGAATTTGCTTTAAATACGTGTCTTGCATTTCTTTTCTCGGAACAATTTATATGCGATAATTTATACTCAAGCATCGTGCAACTTTCCATGCAACACACACACACACACACACACACACACACACACACACACACACACACACACACACACACACACACAAAAAAACACACACACACACACACACACACACACACACACACACACACACACACACACACACACATATATATATAGAATTAAAAAGGGTTCCAGATTTAAAGGATTCAAAACTTATAAGCTTAACCGAACTGAAAAATACTTGATCAACATAGATTATAGCATCAACTTGTATATAATTAGTAATAGCAAGCACTTCTAAAGATGGCAATTTGGCTTTACATTTGAAAACCGGTCATATATGCGGGTGAACTTGAATAAAAGGGAGATCTTTGTCGCATCTCATCTTCAATTAGCGAACCCTGATGATCGCGCTAGATAATTGCAGTAAGCAGTCTATATTATAGTTGGAATATAATTTCTTTTTGTTGATTATTCATCGTTGGCGAATCCAGAAATTCGTCAAGAAGGGGTCGCTAGAGCACCGCAAGCGAAATTATTTTTAAGATCGAATATGTAAAGATAAAATATTAAATTATTATTTAAATTATTACATATATTAGATAGAATATGAAAGTATTATTTAAATGTATAATTCATAAACATTTTATT
>NW_017259202.1:761862-769442 GCF_001594045.1 Atta colombica
TTTTTTTTTTTTTTTTTATTAAGCTCAATATATGTGTGCGTGTGTTTTTCAACTTAAACGTAATTCTCTTGTTATTATTAGTTATTTTAAATATTTAATATTTTATTATTGTTTGGAAATTCTAATAGATCAAATGACGTTGATATATGGCATGAGTATGATGGTGGATCTAAAAAAATCTGTAAAATTTTCGACCCTCTTTATCCATTGTGCCAATATATCTTGCTGAAATACGGGCGCGCGTCTCTCTGCAATAAAAGAATTAATTTTAATTGGATTAAAAGGCCGAGCGGGTACTCGTTCAAGTTAATTATCGTTACTCGCATAGCCGTCAGTTCGCATTAACCCTATGTCGCTGCAGTTACGCTAAATTAAATTGCACCCGCTGCCCCGCGGCTGCATGTTACAGAAAAACAAACTTTTGTCGAATATACATACTTTGTAGAGAGCGATACGAGAGGCTCCTCCCGGGCACATTATAACTTCATGATTAATAATTATGCTTTATTTAATAATTATGCTTTATTTTCCTAGAATTTTTTTTTGTTATTCCCTTTTCTTTTCTTCATTTCCGATAAAAATTCTTTTAAATTATTCTTGCACGTGTCTCACTTGCAAAACCAAACTTTCCCAAATTTTATAAAAATGAATATTCATCGACGTGTTTTCGTCATTACAACCTACTGTTGTATATAATGTGCTTCATCCATGATATTTACAACAATTTATGTTAGATATATAACGGGGGGGGACTCGATCATGTAAATATTATATCATACAGTGCGTATACATACATAATATTCCACGCTTGAATTAATTACATTATGTTATGTGAATATGTGCCACTTAAAAATTTTATGAAGAATATTTTCAAGTTATATTTAATTTCTTTTTGTTATAAATATTTATTATAAAATAAATATCAAATAAATTTAGCAAACAATACAAAATATAATATTTATCATATCTTTCATAATTAAAAAAATATTATCTTTATCACACAATGTAAACTAAAAAGATATTATCTTTATCGCACAATGTAATCGTTCTGAAATTGCAAAATTGGTATAAATATCTTCATTATCAATCGATTATATTACTTTATTTTTGCAATAATAATTTAAGAAATTATATATTGACTGAGTTACAAAATTGATTGGAAATCTTTAGTGCACGTAAACTATAGATTTTCAGCGTTGTCAATCATGGCCCTAAATGATAAGAGAGACAACCTTCATTTGTTAATAAGTCATTTTGTTTTAATAATCTTTTTGTCCTTTATATATAACTTTAAAATCAAGCAATATTCGTACAATTTTTCCTTATAAGCGGCATAACATTTAGTATAGTTAATACGCACAATCAATAATGTTTACGAGCTTTACGAGTACTCGTGATGACCGTTCACAATGAGCCACTCCTCAGCTATAAACACACGCGTACATTGAAATTCTTATAGCGGAGCGATGCTTAATAATAGGATACGCAGTGATGCCCCACTTTGTTATAAATTAGTGTCACGTTAATATGTATCATACCGTGTATCACGTTTATGCGCGATGTGTAATCTGCGAAATGTGAATCTTTATTGATGTAGTTTGGGATACTTGCACTAATTCGCGATGGCAACATTCTGCTCGAACACAATGACTCACGCGTTCGTTCGCATATTTCTAATATAATGATACTTGACGTTTCATCTTTTCTTCTCTTCAAAATTCGGAACAAATGTTTCTTCCATTGTGCACTCTTGCCGCGAGCGATATTCGTCCGATAACATTAAGTTAATAAAATTTAACATTAGTAAAACCTACATTTTCAAGACACAATTGAAAAGCTGTATATCAGAATTTCTGGTAGGTTGAAATTTGTTATTTAAATAAATTTAAGTTTACATCAGTGAAAAATATAAAAAAGCACATCAGAGCCTACATCAGCTGTTCGAATGTACAGACAACTCTTTATTTTCGTGTGAATGTAACCAAACAAATAAAATAAATGTTTTGACCCTTTAATTCAAGTCCTTATCAATATAAAATATAAATCAATATAAAATATATAAATTTAAATTCATATATGTATATTTTTACGTTATAGAATAAATCTTTACTTAATGTTATAACGCACGATGCTGGTATCATAATGATTTCGCACGGAACTGATGTGCTTGATCATATTTTATTCTAGATTTAAGAATTTTTCATTTAAGAATAAAATAAAACATTCCTTTTTCAACAAATAAATAATGATTATTCCTATGTCGGTCCTATATTTTATGATAGATCGAAGAATAATAGCATTGGATTCGGAAATCTTTTCTATGGATGTACACCTATCTCATATTTTTTCATCCGGAGACTGCAACGCGACCTTGCGATTTCGATTCTTCAAACGGATTCATTCACGACCGTTCTGAATATCATTAGTATCTTCCTGTATCGTTGAGAGATCATTCGATCGCAAAATGGTTAACACATAGCAATTATTCATTCGTACCACGACGTCTCGACTATTAACACCTCTCAATTCCCTGAATGATCGAGAGCGCGCATATCCGCGTTCCTTGCGACAACGGAATCGTCCTAACCGGAAATTTACGAGTGCGAAATAGAGTATAAAAGAGCGCACTTGTTCTCATAATCAAGTTATGTCGCATATATGTATATAAATGGCATTGGCATTGATCTTGTTTGATGTTAATTTCGAAAAAGAAGAAAGGATTGTTCTCGATCGAAGTAAAAAATCGTGCGTTATTGATCTGAAAAAATTATTTTAGTAACAAAACTCAACAACAGCAGATATTCTGAAATAAACAATTTTTAAGAAGCAAGCTATTATCCGAAAAAAAATGGTCGATTCGTTCGTTCAACTTTATTATCAAGAAAGCTTTGCACGATCTCGACGATGTCCCTATTAATGCTGCATTCTTCGACACTGGATACGAGTTTCGGAACGGATAAACAAACTTCGGTCTCGGCCTCCAATTCCTACAATGCAGCCCATAGCTTCGAAGTATTGATAAGGCCCCTCTTTACTTTGCGGAGCTGAGCATTCCTGTCGTTTTTGTGGTCCCTCTCTCTCTGTCAATGTTTATAAACAATCGTAGGTGCAGTCGATGAAATGCTAGCACACACATTTATATTAACTGTTTCCTCTGAGAAGATCTGACAATGAGTCATTTATGGATGGAAGTAGGAGATCGATTGATTTGTCAGTATAGTGGGACTTTTCGCTCCGAAAGGGTTGTTCTCTGAATTTCTTGTCAAGTATCTGCGCCTCTTCCGCTTGTGATAAATAAACGAAGTATTTTTCTTTCGGCAACGTTACGTTAATGCCATGATAGTTGGCAAAAAGTTATTTGTTTGAAAAATAAAAAAAGGAGAATATCATCGAAATGAACTTAATCGTAGTCAATCAGTGAATTATCGCGTAATGGCATGTTATTTGATTTTGTTTCTTTTAAAGAACAAAAAAGAAAAGCCTATTGATTCCTATTGATGAGAATTATAAAATTAAAATTTGCAAATTAAGCAATCAATTTTATTACTTATGCATATTATATATATTATATATATATATATACATAATTATACATAATTATACATAATTATATATATATACATAACGTATATTTTTCAATTCAGATAATATTAAACAGAGACGCATCTCTTAAACAAGTCTTTGTCAAGTTTAGAGTTACAATTAGTTGCGTATACGAGTTGCTATCAAACGTTCTCTTCACTGTTTTGTCAATAGAGCGGCATCTCACTCGTGTTAATAGTGATCGTCACTCATATTATATTGGTGTCGATGTCATTAGTATACCGTGCATCTTCCACGTTGTGACAGGGCATTAGTACATACGATCGTTAGTAAACTTTATGTTTGTGCTCTGATCCGATAACTTTCGTTAGTTTCTCATTGGTACAATGTATGAACGCGCCGATATGTAAGTATATCAGAAAAATTAATTGTCATTCGATTTGATTAAAAAATCATGTTTACGAAATTATCGTTTCATTCAAAATTAATTTTAAAGCTATTTAAAGGTGGATAGAAATTTTCGAGGTTTTTTTACCGCATGGGAATCGTTTTATTTCTATGTTTTCTTATGTAATTTTCTTTGTAGAAACCGAGAAATATGAGCGACGAAGATAAATCTGAAAAAAAAGAAAGCTTATAATAAACAAAGAAAACTTTTTTTAAACAAATTGATTGATATCAAAAATGATTTTTATACAAATAAGAAAAAATAATTTAAATGTAAAAAAATGACACATAACTTTAAGATCCCTTATATACTTCTTTTATTTTCAAGACTTGATGTTTCCCCCTCTTCATTAGCGTCTATTTAGTGTCCTCTCGTATTATTGTTCGACATACCTATATTCCTCATTTGATCTATGACAAGCGTACTAGTAACATCACAAGATACGTCCACCTACGATTTATGTGTAAGTACTTTAATTGATGAAGTTTCCTATTTTAATTTTAATTTATTGTTATCACTTTGGTAAATCTAGTAATTTAATGGACGACATTTGGACTGTCTCGTCGATGTGATTCAATATTTAATGTTCCAAATTATTATGACCAATCCTTACGCGATGAGTAAATGTTTTTAATTTATATATATTGTCATCAATCTATTATTTAACACATTAGAATCCAATTAAAAATTATTAACTTAATTATTGAGGAGAACTCTAATCGGGGGGAGGGGGGAGGGTTCAAATGTTTAATTGAATTTTTATAATATAGGATAAATTTTTAGTTAGTTAGTTATCATTACAGTCTTAAAATTGCAACTATTATCAAATTATTATTATAAAAAGTAATAATCTAGTTACTCTTCCATTCCCTGTATAAAACTAAAAAATTTATATACGTTTATATACGCTATCTACACTAAAAAATCAGTAACTAATTGAAGTAAAATCCTATCTTCCGCAAATACTGCCAAACCCATGTGTAAATTAGATACTGTATATCTCGTAACATTGGCACGGCAGTCGATGTAAAGTAAACGGTAATGATTGATAAAACGCACAAAAAAGTCGAATCTGACAGAGCTGGTTTGAGATAATGTTTCCGTGAATCATGGATAGTGCCATTAAAAATAAAATATTTCCATAAAAAATGCACAATGATTCACTGTTTGCGGTACTGATAAAGAATAGATTTTTTTAAAAAATGCAGCACGGCAATAGATAAAGTGGCATCCTTATCAAAATCATAGTTTTGTTAGCGTTCCGGATTATTGAAACAAAAGAAGGGAGTTTTTGTATATAGTTTTTAGAAAGACTTCCGTTTATTAGGTACAACACTAAAAGTAAATTTTAAAAAGGAGTGCTAATTTTATCCAATATTGATATCGATAGTGTATTTGATGTCTTTTGAGACGAGTACTACAGTTCCTAATATTTATAAATTTTTTTATTCTTTAAAAATATTTTTTTAAAAATTTATAAATATTAGATAACTAGTGTATATTACTCGACAAAAGACATCAAATAAAGTATTCAAAATTATTCAGTGCTAATATTGGGTATAAAGTTAATACCCCACTTTTTACAGTCCACGCTTATTATATATATAATTCTTTAAATTCTTTAAAACTCTTTGGAACTCTTTAAAAATTATCAAGAAATTTTCCTTTTGTTTTATTATAAATATAATCCAAAACTCTTAACAGAACTATGATTTCAAAACGTAAGGGTGAAAGCTTTACACATTCATGGCAATGTGCCATGAGTTAATAAGATAAAAATAATACTAGCATTGTGTTTTTACTTGCAATAGTTCTGTTTCATGAAGAAATTTTTTAATAATTAAATTATTTTTCTTTACGCGCGTCTTAATGCCTAAATACAATTATATTCATTGTATGTATAGAGGGCAATTCACAATTCTCTTGCATCCAGACTAAGAGTTGGCGTGAAAAATTTCAAGGACTGCAGTGTAAAATCTATTCCAGAATCTTGATTTCATCGTTGACTACGAAGACTTCACACAAGAATCTTGCAGATATGTCTCGAATTCCCCTTATGGAACCTGAGAGTGGTTTGCAAGTCACAGAGGGTCAAAATATCGTGATACTTGAGGTATATTCTAAAGATAAATACCAATTTTTAAATAGAGTTAAATATAATTTTCAGTATAAATTTCATTTACAAGATGTTTTTATTTATATAATTTAGATTAATTAGAAATTTGAGTGTTCGTAAATAAAATGAATTCTATGATACTAGCAAAAAAGTACATTTATATACTTTTATTATTATATATTTGGAACTTGATTAGACGGTGTCGTATTTGGCACTAATTATAGAAAGAATTAGAGGACAAGAGATCTAAAGAGTACGAGAGTAGATTGAAAAGTTTCCGAGCTGACTAAGAAACATTTTTTTTAGTTAAATGAAAACATTTTTGCAGCTAAATGAAACTTTTTCGCAACATAATCCAAGAAAGTAAAACGATGAATGTAATAATTAATTCATACTTCGTACACAGTTCGTACAATTTCGCCATCGCAAATCCGCAATTGCTAATCAATAGTGAGTAAATGCGGCACTCAATGTGCACTCAGCGCTATCTTATACCTAATCTCTCATTAAAATATTGTGCCCGTTCGTATGAAATAATATTAACAGTCTCCACCTACCTGTCTCAAAGTTAATCGACGATTGTCCTCTCCACGATTTGACAATCGATCATTTTATTCGTTATTGCAATCTTTGGTCATTCTTTGAAATAATCATTATCGAAAATGCTTGTTTTGCCACGAATTCAGTAAATCAAATTTTCACAAATTTTCGTGAAATGAAGAAGCAGCCATACAATAAATCTAATTCAGCTTTAAGTTCCGCAATATTCTCTTTCAAATAAAGGAATTTTAGCGCGATTTCAATTTTTCTTTCGATTTCTCCATTGTTACTTTAGAAGAATCAAAAACAAACTAATCGTTAAAATGACATCAAACTTAACTCTTTCTGTTTCTTTTAATGTCATCTGTTGGACAAGTATTGAAATTTGAAATCTTGCTCTTTTTTGATCAGATCGGAAATTTTTTAATGTACCGTATATCGAGGAGGACAAAGAATAAAGAAGGAAGATTAAATAAAAATTAAAGATTGCGTAAAGATAACAAATAGGAATTTAGCGGCGAGGTGTAGGTATAAATAAAAGTTAGAAAATTAATAGAAATAGAAGGAAGAGGATTAAAATTGTTTAGAATAAAAAGAAGCAGAATAAAGATAAGTAAAGAAATATTGAAAATAGATAAGATAGGAATAACGAGAAAGTATTGTATGCCGAGATTGATATATTAGGATTAGATTTAAAAATAGACAATATAGAGAATGGATGGATGTGTGAGAATAAAGAAAGGAGTGTGAATCTCCTTCTTGATTTATAAATGCTGAAGGAAATAAGGATTCTTTTTCTATTATTATATATTTTTGAAATTGCGTTTAGATATATATAGCGCCTATGTGTGTGTGTGTGTGTGTGTGTGTGTGTGTGTGTGTGTGTGTGTGTGTGTGTGTGTGTGTGTGTGTGTGTGTGTGTGTGTGTGTGTG
>NW_017259202.1:769542-773427 GCF_001594045.1 Atta colombica
ACATATATACATATATATACCCACGCGCACGCACGCACACGCACGCACACACGCACACACATACACACACACACGCGTACATTTAAATTTAATATATACCTTAAACCAAAAGTTAACAAATAAATTAATTGCAATGTTACGATGACACACAATGCAACTGTAGCATTAAAAAAATATATTAATTTATTAATTATTTGTTTATTGATCATAAACAAATAAATAATAAAATTGAATAATTTTACCAAATTATTCAAAATTTTAAATAATATATTTTTCTGATTTCCATTTTATAACATTTTCTATATTTCATGACACTTTTATCATCACTTATAAATAATAAAACTGTACTCACATGCTTACTTAATAAAGATGCAAAAAAAACATGAAATACAATATATTAAAATACAATATATTTTCGAATAAAAAAGTTATATTGAAACACTTTCATGAATCTTTCCTTACAATATTCATGACACGCAATATTCACTCAGACTTCAAGCAATAGAAACTCTCAACGAGCAAATGTATCGATTAAATATACGCCCCTTTCAGAGCAAGAGTACTTTGGACTGGGTATACGGACTGACATTTTTTTTATGTAACGAGTATCCAGTAACCAATCAGAAACAATCCGCGTTTTACGTTATACGGAATTGAATGTGCTCATTGGTTATACGATATACATTACGAAGAAAATATCAGTTCATGTGAAAACCCTTTTTAATGTCAGATCGACACCAAACTCTTCTGAAGATTGGCGCAGGCGCTTCTTTATATTACAGTACAATGAATTGTCCATCCGTGGCAGTATACTGTGTGCTCTCGTGCAGTGATCATGTCCAATTCAAAACATGCGTCAGAAAGAAAAACACCCGAAGAACATATCGATTACTGTTTACAATTTAATCGATGGTTTCTCAAACCAATCGGTGCGTGGCCACAAATAAATGCACCGAATCTAGGGTGCAAAATCATGATATTACTGCAAATTTTTATTTGTTCAAGCATAATAGCTATCACAACGATACCATGTATCTTGTATACGTTATTTGAAGCAGAGAATATTCAACAAAAACTGAGTACCATAACACCATTGCTCAACAGATTTATTAGCTCGATGCATTACTGGGTGTTGCTAAAGCGCAGTGTTGATATTCACAAATTAATACGACATATGGAGACCGACTGGAATCTTGTGCAAAGGATCAGCGAACGTGAAGTGATGCTACAACATGCCAAGTTTGGCCGTTTCGTTACTATAATTTGTGGGATAATGATGCAGGGCGGTTGCCTATTATTCGGCTTAGGCCAATCAATGAGAACTGCTACTATCACCATCGGCAATGAGACTTTTACAACGCATCCGACGACGTGTCCGATTTACAGCAAAATCATCGATACCAGATTTACTCCTCTAAATGAAATCGCGATAGTTCTGCAAAACGTGATAATATTAATATTAAGTTTCTGTACTGCTGGTGGTTGCAGTCTAGCTGCTGCCTTCGCGATACATGCTTGTGGTCAGTTAAACGTGCTGTACACGTGGCTACATGAATTAGTTGAAAACCAAACGAAGAAAAATGATAAAGCTGAACAAAAACTGGCTGCTATCGTAGAACATCACCTAAGAATATTGAGGTATTTCAAAACAGACACTCGAAAAAAACATACATATTTCCTAATACTCTATAAAAAAGTTCTAAATTATCAGTTAAATTAATAATTAATCATTTAAAGATTAGAGGTTTACATTAAAATTGAGATAAATTTATTTTCTTCTTTTTATGGATTACTAATAAGGAATTTATTATCAATTATATTCATGAAAGATATACCTAATCAGTTTAACATATGTATGACTTATTCATAAAAAAACTGAACTGTTATACACATTTATATGTTTCAGTTTTATATCACAACTAGAAAGTATTATGCATAAACCAGCTTTTGTGGAATTAATAGGATGCACGACAATAATGTGCTTGTTAGGATATTATATTGTTACGGTACGCTATAGATATGAGGAAATGCAAATATTATTTTATACAAATAAATATCACTTATTTACGAAAAATCAAAAATCGTTACTATTACAAAATGTGTATTAAAAACGATAAATTATATAATAAAGCTCATATATTAAATTTTATATTGTAAAAAATATATTGTATCCGTATTAAAATAGATTGTTGACAAGAAATTATGTTGGATTTTTTACATACTCATGTAAAATGTGTTAATTTAACATGAAACGCATTAAATTTGAACATTTTGTGTTAAATTGACATTCAACAATTATTAATATTAAACAAATATAATTCACAATAGAATGGTGAACATATAACATAAACATAACATAAAAACGTAATGTATAAAAACATAACATAACGTAATGAAAACGTAATTTAAGATAAATAAATAAAATTTATGAATTAATGCTACATATTATGTTAATATCATTATTCTAGAAATATACCTTCGAAATTTGTTTTAAAATTGTATTTTATTTCAAAATGTTTTTTTATTTTAATTTTTTACATAATATTACTTTTTCATATAATACGTGTTACATTTACAAAAATTTGTGTGAATCATTGGCCTAAAATATGTGAAATTTAGTAAAATTTTCTTCTGCATAGATTTGGGAAACACTTGATATGACAAAACTAATATCTTACCTTTTTCCATATTTATCAATGAGTTTCAATATTTTTATATTCTGCTACATTGGAGGAATTGTCACAGAACAGGTATTACATGGAGATTCAAAATATTCTGAAACAAAAAAATCATGTTTTAATATTTTCTTAATAATATAGTCAATATTTTAAGAAAAGCAGAGAGTGTAATACATATTGAAAAAATTTTAAAATTACAATTTTTTAATGAAATGTCTCATTTGTAACAAATTTAATTATTTCTATTTTCTTTCATGTGATATTAATTTAAATTATGAAATTGTTACTCATACAAAATTTTATGTTAAATTAGTGCAAACTTGTCGGAGAAATGGCATATATGACTGATTGGTATAATCTACACCACACAACTGCACGTGGTCTCATTCTGATTATTGCCCGATCGAATAACGTAATTAAGATCACAGCGGGAAAATTATTTCATTTATCCATCGCTACTTTTGGTGACGTAAGTAGTGCTGATTTTTCACCGAGATTCGTCTTATTAATAAAAAGTTAATAAATTTCATTTCCCTTATACGTTATTAACTGCAAATTAGGATCATCTTATAAGAATTGAATAATTGATTTTAAACTATTCGTTTGATAAAATATTAACAAATTATATAATATTTTTTAAATTTCAAATGATGATTTTATGAGAACTGCACTTTAATTAAATTATGTACATAACAATCATGCATACAATTTTATATTCGTGTTTATAATTTAATACTTCAAATGTTAATAACTCTATATACCTAAATTTGTAATTTATGAAATGTGATACATATATCACTTTTGTTTTCTACAAAAACAAGAATCTTGTTGTTCCAGGTAATTAAAACATCGTTCATATATTGCAATTTTTTGCGAACACTGACTATGTAAAAGTTATATGAAATATAAATATAAAGAAATATAAATTTAAAAATATATAAATTATATATTTTATATAGAAAGTATTGTATATTTTATATAGAAGGTATAGTCTGAAAATAATATTTAATTGTTGCACTGAAATAAGGAATCACTGACTTCATACTGAGAAAAAAATATAGTTAATTTTAATAAATATTTATTTCATTACTGCCAACTAAACATTTACTTACAGTAAGTAAATTTGTTCAATAAAAAAAATGATTATCAAATCAAATTAACATTTCTTGTATCAAATAAATACATCTTTATATTTAATAAATATTTA
>NW_017259202.1:773571-773867 GCF_001594045.1 Atta colombica
TCTCTCTCTCTCTCTCTCTCTCTCTCTCTCTCTCTCTCTCTCTCTCTCTCTCCCCTCTCTAAAGAAAATATGTATAATAATCAAATATGTATAATTACCCAAGTAATTATATGATTATGTGTAAAATATGAAAAAATTCCAAAGAGAATAAATATCCTATACATATACCATATGGGATATCTACGCGCGCAGCAAAAGCAATAATAAAGAACATCAATGATTAATTGATCAAAACTGACAATACGAATCATTAATATAACTTCAATGATACAGCCTATAATATATATATATATATA
>NW_017259202.1:773967-784192 GCF_001594045.1 Atta colombica
CGAAGCATATTTCTAAATTGTTTTGTTCAAAGTCTTACAGAATCTATAGTATTAAACTTTGGACAATATGGTAATAAATAAAGTTCGAAGTTTCTTTGCGTACAATTTAGAACCCTATCAAGTGTATATCGCAACTTTTTGATGATGTAAGTATATAATAAATGTAAATTCTATGATAATAAGATATACCTTTCCTTTATTTTATTAGTTAAATAATTAGTAAATTATATTTCTTTATATTTTATTAATTTTGAATTATAATCTCCTTATAACAATTGAACTGAATTGAATTATGGTTATGTTTAAACATCCACACATTGAATTATATGCATGTGTATGATTAAAAAGTTTTAAATTTTGCATTTAAATTGTGTAGAAGCAACGTTTTTTTCAAGTAATTAAGTTTTCCATGGTATATTTAAATTTTACTTTATGAACAATAGCTAAATGGTTAAAAAATATGCAAGATATATATTTTATAGCATAAATTAATATATTTTGAATGTAAGATAAGATTTCACAAATAAAATGGACGACTATGTAAGAAATTGTCGTGACAAATATGTATACTCTATAATCAATATTATTTTTCTCATACTTATTATTATAATTTCAAACTACTACTTTTCATTTTTATCGAAATAATATATTTGTCCTTTTTTGCAATATGAAAAGCATAACCGCATATAATCGAATAAAAAAGAACATATCTACTAATTACAATGAATTTATACTCTTCGTGACACGCAACATTTTCTTTCCATAATGTAAATTCACGTAAATTCACGGCGAACAATTATTGATTAAACATGTAATCCTTTCAAAGCAGTTGTAATAGCAAGCTATTCATTAAAAATTTTTTTTAAGTTCTATTGCACATTCAATTCATGGACAATACAACAATGTACTACCCATTCGTGAAAGTACACTGCGTGCTATCGCAAAATAATAAGGCTGAAAAAAGACTGATAATGGATGCTTTCTATTTGATGACACAAATCGACACAATCATCATCCTATTCTTCTTTTTATTACATGAATAACAAAGACAGGATAGTGTTTGTATGGCAGCGAGCGGATTAATTAAATATGTCATATACAGTTTGGAATCGGATACACTGATTCTTTTTGTTACATAATTACTGATAAGGAAAGGGATCCAACTGTCCCCTTCCGATTTTAATGAGTGTTTAGTAATTAATGAGTTTTCAGTCTAAATATTTTTTTTATCTGTTACAGTACTGGCGATATTCGCTTTGAAAGAGAAAAATCAATTTTTTTCTAAGAGATGTTAACTAAAAATGCGTATGGACACGTATAAAAAAATACGTTACGTGAATATTTAACATTTAATAATATATAACATTTAATATGCTCAAAACCATGAATAATAATAATAATAAGTATATTACTAACAAAGTACAGTATAATAATTTTTTGATCGCAATAACTATAGTAGATAACATACTTATATTTTTGTATTAGAAAAATAATTTTAATATTACAAAATTAAAATTAAAAAATTAAAATTAAAATTAAAAGTATTGTTAATTTCTATATTTGAATATTCTAAATCAGTGCTTCTTTTCGTTTCTTCGCAAATTTGAATTACAATTCGGTTATCATTTTAATTATTTTCCTTTAATCAAATGAACTATCAGAATCTAAATCTGAAAACAGAAAAGATTTTAAGAAGAATTTTTCAAGTTATATAAAAAACTATAAATAAGAACTTACAAAAAAATTAAATTATTACGCAAAAGTTTTATTCTAAATCTCGTATGTTTACACCCAAATTTCTTGTTTCAAATAGAGAATCTGTAATATCAAACTTTCACAATATACTGATGAATAAAAGTTCGGACTTTTTCTACATACAACGTAGAACTTCACAATCGTACGAATCAGTCATACAAAATCATAGTTTAGATGCGATTAAAATTGTCGCTCGTATTTTTGTATTTGTCTAAAAGATCTGTCGAAGATTAATAAAGTTAATTATTTTATGTGATTACACATTCAAACTTAATACATATATACATGTATCAAAAGTTAATAAACAAAAGTAATTGTAATGTTAGAATGACACAGAGTTATTGTTCATCAAATTATCCAAAATTTTAAGTAAAATATTTTTCTAATTTTTATATATCCACACTGAAAAAAATTTCTGATTAAAAATGGAATCAAAATTATCTGGTTAAATTTACTAGAATTCTAATTAAGGTAATCGGTGTTCTGATTGATACAATATTTCTGGTAAAAATATACTAGAATCTTTATTTTTATATCAGAATAATTATGTCAATCCGAATTCCAGTCATCTCAATTAGAATTCAAGTAAATTCAACCAGAAAATTCAAATTCGGCCATTTTCCAACAAAATTACTATTTAATTGAATCAGACGATTTTTTCACAACCCATTATAATCAATATTTATTTATATGTTGCGATACTATATTTATCTCACTACTTATAAATAAAACTTAATTTATTCTTATCAATATGCGAAAAAAAATGTGATTAAAATATGTTATCGAATAAAAAAAAAAACCAATTAAATTGAAGTACTTTCAATGGCTTCCATGAAACTTTTCTTACAATATCTGACATAGGATATTCACTCAGACTTCGAGTTACGATATTGTTGCATAGTTTCTTTTCCATACATAATATTTACGCATCGACAATATAATGTTACCTATCAATAAGAGTTACAAAATCGAGGTACTGGAAATGTTAGAATTTGACATTACTTTTACTTTTAATAATTTGATCAATGACAGCGTTCATAATACAATGTTTTCTTTGCAAATATGTTAGAAATTTTCTTCATTAAAGTAAAATTTATATTTTTTTAGATCTAAAAGTATAATCTCCAATCGCACATCATAAAGAAAATTATCAAATTGCAAAATAAATTTACTAAATAAATTTACTAAATAAATTTATTGGATTCTTGGAATTAAAAGTATGATATTTCAATAAAAAAAAATCGATGTGATCTTAGTGACGCCACGTAAGGTTAAATATGTTGATAAGATAAGTACATAGATCTTTTCGAATTTTACAACTTTTGTCTGATACTTTTGTCTCATAACTCACACTTTTCTGTAATACCTTTTATATTCCGAGATATTCTTCTTCCTTTGTCTTTTATTATTGACGAGTCCCAAATGATTTTGGAATACTGTATCAGGTTGCTCCTCCCTCTGATGAAGTGGACTGTACGGTTCACGAAACATTGGCATTCCAAGAATGGATCTGGACCCGGAGGAAACCCGCGAAACGTTTATTGATTAACAATAAACAAATAAATAATAAATTTGAATAATAAATTTGAATAATAATTTCACCAAATTATTCAAAATTTTAAACAATATATTTTTCTGATTTCCATGTATTTATTTTATAACATTTTCTATATTTCATGATACTTTTATCATCACTTATAAATAATAAAACTCTACTCATATATATTCATACTTAATTAAGATGCAAAAAAAACATGACTAAAATACAATATATTATCGAATGAAAAATCTGTTATATTGAAGCACTTTCACGAATCTTTCCTTACAATGTTCACGCAATATTCACTCAGACTTCAAGCAATAGAAATTCTCAACGAGCAAATGTATCGATTAAATATATGCCCCTTTCAGAGCAAGGGTACTTTGGACTGAGTATATGGACTGACGTTTTTTTTTATGTACCGAGTAACCAATCAGAAACAATCCACGTTTTATGTTATATGGAATTGAATGTGATTATTGGTTACGCGATACACATTACGAAGAAAATATCGGTTCATGTGAAAACCCTTTTTAATGTCAGACCGATCACCAAACTCTTCTGAAGATTGGCGCAGGCGCTTCATTATATTACAGTACAATGAATTGTCTATCCATGACAGTATACTGTGTGCTCTCGTGCAGTGATCATGTCAAATTCAAAACATGCGCCAGGAAGAAAAATATCGGAAAAACATATCGATTACAGTTTACAACTTAATCAATGGATTCTCAAGTCAATCGGAGCCTGGCCACAAATAAGTGCATCGAGTTCATTGTACAAAATTATAATATTACTACAAATTTTCATTTGTTTAAGCATAATAGTAGTCCCCACAATACCGTGTATATTATATGTGTTATTTGAGGCAAAGAATATCCAGCAAAAACTGAGGCCTATGATCCCACTGATCCACAGATTTATGAGCTCGATGCATTACTGGGTGTTGCTAAAGCGTAGCGATGATATTCACAAATTAATACGACATATGGAGACAGACTGGAATCTTGTGCAAAGGATCGGCGAACGTGAAGTGATGCTGCAACATGCCAAGTTTGGCCGATTCGTTACAATAATTTGTGGGATAATGATGCAGGGCAGTTCCCTATTATTCGGCTTAGGGCAATCGATGAGAACTGTTACTATCATCATCGGCAACGAGACTTTTATAACGCATCCGACGACGTGTCCGATTTATAGCAAACTCATCGATACGAGTTTTACTCCTTTAAATGAAATCGCGATAGTTCTGCAAAACGTGATAATGTTACTATTAAGTTTCTGTAGTGCTGGTGGTTGTAGTCTAGCTGCTGCCTTCGCGATACATGCTTGTGGTCAGATAAACGTTCTGTACCTGTGGTTACATGAATTAGTTGAAAATCAAACGGAGAAAAATGATAAAGTTGAACAAAAACTGGCTGCTATCGTAGAACATCACTTAAGAATATTGAGGTATTTCAAAAGACACTAGGAAAAAACACATATTTTCTAATACTCTATAAAAAAAAGTTTTAAATTATCAGTTAAATTAATAATTAATCATTTAAAGACCAGAGGTTTACATTAAAATTAGGATAATTTATTTTTCTTTTTCTTATGGATTACTAAAAAAGAGTTAATTGTCAATTATATTCATGAAAAGATATGCTTAATGAGTTTAATATATGTATATGACTTATTTATAAAAAAATTGAACTATTACACATTTATATGTTTCAGTTTTATATCACAATTGGAAAGTATTATGCATAAACTAGCTTTTGTGCAATTAACGGGATGCACGATAATAATGTGCTTGTGTGGATATTACATTGTTACGGTACGCTATAGATGTGAGAAAATGCAAATTTTATTTTACACAAATAAATATCACTTATTTGCGAAAAATCGAAAATCGTCACTATTAAAATGTGTATTAAAAACGGTAAATTATATAATAAAGCTCATATATTAAATTTTACATTGTAAAAAACATTTTGTATTCGTATTAAAATCGATTGTTGACAAGATATTGTGTTGGATTTTTTACATACTCATGTGTTAATTTAACGTGAAACACATTATATTGTTTGACCATTTTGTGCTAAATTGACATTCGACAATTATTAACATTAAAGAAATACAAACATATCTAAGCTTAAAAACGTAAATTCAAAGATAAATAAATAAAATTTACGAATGAATGAAACATATTATGTTAATATTATTCAAGAAATATCTTCGAAATTTGTTTTAAAATTATATTTTGTTTCAAAATGTTTTTTTGTTTTCATTTTTTACATAATATTACTTTTCTATATAAAACGTGTTATAATTACATAAAAATTTGATCATTGGGAACGTTAAATTTAGTATAAATTTTTTTCTTGCGATAGATCTGGGAAACACTTGATATGATAAAATTAATATCTTACCTTTTTCCATATGTATCAGTGGGTTTCAATATTTTTATATTCTGCTACATCGGAGAAATTGTTACAGAACAGGTATTACGTGGAGATTCAAAATATTCTGGAATAAAAAATCAGGTTCTGATATTGTCTTAATAATGTAGTCAGTATTTTAAGAAAAGAAGAGAGTGTAATACTACATATTATAATGAAAAAATTTTTTAATTATAATTTTTTTAAATTGTCTCATTTTTAACAAATTTAATTATTTCTATTTTCTTTCACGTGATATTAATCTAAATTATGAAATTGTTACTCCAAATTTTATGTTAAATTAGTGCAAACTTGTCGGAGAAATGGCATATATGACTGATTGGTATTACCTACACCACACAATTGCACGTGATCTTATTCTGATTATTGTCCGATCGAATAACGTAGTTAAGATTACAGCGGGAAAATTATTTCATTTATCCATCGCTACTTTTGGTGATGTAAGTAATGCAGATATTCCTCGTTTGATTAATGAAATATTAATAATTATATAATATTTTTTAATTTCAAATGATGATTTTTTGAGAACTGCACTTTAATTAAATTATGTACAAAACATTCATACATATTTATATTCGTGTATATAATTTAAGACTTCAAATGTTAATAAATCTATATATCTAAATTTGTAATTTATGAAATGTGATATATATCATTTTTGTTTTCTACAAAAACAAGTATTTTGTTGTTCTAGGTAATTAAAACATCATTCGTATATTGCAATTTTTTGCGAACAATGACTATGTAAAAGTTATATAAAATATAAATTTAAAAATATATAAATTATATATTTTATATAGAAAGTATTGTATATTTTATATAGAAGGTATAGTCTGAAAATAATATTTAATTGTTGCACTGAAATAAGGAATCACTGACTTCATACTGAGAAAAAAATATAGTTAATTTTAATAAATATTTATTTCATTACTGCCAACTAAACATTTACTTACAGTAAGTAAATTTGTTCAATAAAAAAAATGATTATCAAATCAAATTAACATTTCTTGTATCAAATAAATACATCTTTATATTTAATAAATATTTAATTGGCAATATTCAACTAAATATTTATTAAAATTGACTACATTTTTTTCAGTGGAGAATTATGAATATATCGAGATATTCAGAAATCAATTATTATCATTTTGTTTCCTGCAAGCATAAATTCCTTATTAAAATTCTAATTTTGGGCTTATATTCTCATAATATATTATTAAAACAAAATATTCAATGTTATTCAGGTACATACAAATAAAATATTCAATGTTATACAGGTACATACCTTTCTCTCTCTCTCTCTCTCTCTCTCTCTCTTTCTCTCTCTCTCTCTCTCTCTCTCTCTCTCCCCCTTCCCCTCCCTCTCTGAAGAAAACATAACCAAATATGTACAATTACACAAGTAATTATGTGATTATGTGTAAAATATGGAAAAACTCCAAAGAGAACTCCAAGAGATGGCCTATGCATATACTATGGGATATCTACGCGCGCAGCAAAAGCAAGTTAATAAAGAACAACAATGATTATGTCAAAATTAATATAACTTCAATGATACATACTATAATACATATAATAATTTATAATTCTTTTCATGATGTTACGAAAACTCGAACCATATTCCTAAACTGTTTTGTTCAAAGTCTTACAGAATCTATAGTACTAAACTTTCGACAATATGGTAATAAATAAAGTTCGAAGTTTCTTTGCGTACAATTTAAAACCCTATCAAGTGTATATCGGAACTTTTTAATAATGTAAGTATATAATAAGTGTAAGATCTATGATAATAAGATATACCCATCCTTTATTTTATTAGATAAATAATTAGTAAATTATATTTCTTTATATTTTATTAATTTTGAATTATAATCTCCTTATAAGAATTGAACTGAATTGAATTATGATTATGTTTAAACATCCACACATTCAATTATATGCATGTTTATGATTAAAAAGTTTTAAATTTTGCATTTAAATTGTGTAGAAGCAACGTTTTTTTCAAGTAATTAAGTTTTCCATGGTATATTTAACTTTTATTTTATGAACAATAGCTACATGGTTAAAAAATATGCAAGATATATATTTTATAGCATAAATTAATATATTTTGAATGTAAGATTTCACAAATAAAATGGACGATTATGTAAGAAATTGTCGTGACAAATATGTATACTATATAATTTATATCATTTTTCTCATGCTTATTATTATAATTTCAAACTACTACTTTTCATTTTTATCGAAATAATATATTTGTCCTTTTTTTTGCATGTAAAGCATATGAAAAGCATAACCGCATATAATCGAATAAAAAAGAACACAACTAGTAATTACAGTGAATTTATGCTCTTCGTGACACGGAACATTTTCTTTCCATAACAGTACGTAAATTCACGGCGAACAATTATTGATTAGACATGTAATCCTTTCAAAGCGGAGTAATAGCAAGCTATTCATCAAAAATTTTTTTTTACTTTTTTCTATTTCACATTCTGGCAAGTACAACAACGTACTACCCATTCGTGAGAACACACTGCGTGCTTTCGTAAAATAATAAGACTGAAAAAGGCTAATAATAGATGCTTTCTATTTGATGACACAAATCGACACAATCATCGTTCTACTTTTCTTTTTATTGCATGAGTAACAAAGACAGGATGATGCTTGTATAGCAGCAAGCGTTGGATTAGTTAAATATGTCATATACAGTTTGAAATCGGATACATTGATTCTTTTTGTTATATTAATTACTGATAAGGGACCCAACTGTCTCCTTCCGATTTTAATGAGTGTTTAGTAGTTAATGAGTTTTCATTCCGAAATTTTTTTTCTATCTCTTACAGTACTGACGATATTCGCTTCGAAAGAGAAAAATTAATTTTTTTCTAAGAGATGTTAACTAAAAATGTGTATGGACACGTATAAAAAAATACGTGTCGCTTATTTTTGTCTGGAGAATAACACACTAAAACCTCATGCAGTTTTGGTATTGAATTTAAGTTTAACTGAATATTATGACATTTAATATGCTCAAAACAATGAATAATAATAATAATAAGTATAATAATAATAAGTATACTAACAAAGTATAATATTTTTTTGATCATAATATCAGAGTCTATTTTTTTGATAATAATGTCAGAATAATAGATAACAATACCATAATAGTGGATAACAATTTATATTTTTGTATTAGAAAAATAATTTTAATATTACAAAATTAAAATTAAAAAATTAAAATTAAAATTAAAAGTATTTTTAATTTCTATATTTGAGTTTCTAAATCAGTGCTTCTTTTTGCTTCTTCCAAAAATTTGAAATACAATTCGGTTATCATTTCAATTATTTTCCTTTAATCAAATGAACTATCAGAAACCAAATCTGTAAACAGAAAGGATTTTAAGAAGAATTTTTCAAATTATATAAAAAACTATAAAGAGTAAGAGCTGACAAAAAATGCGAAAAAAAATTAATGCGCAAAAGTTTTATTCTAAACCTTGCATGTTTACAGCAAAATCTCTTGTTTCAAATACAGAATCTGTAATATCAAACTTTCACAATATACTGATGAATAAAAGTTCGGACTTTTTCTGCATACAACGTAGAACTTCACAATCGTACATATAATTGTAAGAATCAATCATACAAAATCATAGTTTAGATGCGATTAAAATTGTCGCTTGTATTTTTGTATTTGTCTAAAATGTCTGTCGAAGATAAAATTAATTATTTTATGTGATTACACATTCAAACTTAATACATACTTTGTATCAAAAGTTAATAAACAAAATTAATTATAATGTTAGAATGACACAGAGTGTCATTGTTCATCAAATTAAAATTTTAATTAAAATATTTTTCTAATTTTTATACATCCACGCTGAAAAAAATTTCTGGTTAAAAATAGAATCAAAAGACTTTGAACATATTTTATTGCTACAAAATCTGTAGTAACGACTCTCCACAATCTGGATGAATAAAAATTCGATGTTTCTCTACATACAATTTAGAATCTCACAGCCGTACATATCAGTATTGGGCACAATCAATTAATTTATTAGTTAACTAACATAATCGACTAAAAATTCCAAATATACATTTATAATCATGATTAATATAATCAATTAATGAAATTAATTATAAAACAATTTTATATGATTAATCGATTAAATTCCGACTTAACTAAAGTAAATGATTAAAAATAATATGTAGTATGATCACTTTAGTAAATTATTGAAGCAAATGAAAAACACTTGTGATTAAAAAATAATGATCAATAATCAATCATAAATTTTCAAGTTTTTGCGTTTCGTGGGTTTCCTCCGTGTCTAGATCCACTTTTAGAATACTACATCAGGCAGCTCTTCCCTCTGATGAAGTGGACTGCAAGGTTGGAGGAAGTGGACTGCAAGAATGGATCTGAACACGGAGGAAACCCGCGAAACGCAAAATCTTTATACATATATATATATATATATGTATA
>NW_017259203.1:0-8064 GCF_001594045.1 Atta colombica
TATACGTCTTTTTTCTTTTGTGTTGAACCATGCTTAATTAATAATCAATAAAAAAACAATGATAACAAAGTGAAGATGAGATAAACAAAAATAAGTATGTCACAATGTACTTCAAGAATTACTGTTCTACTATACTCCTATTCTACTCCAACCTTTATCATTTAACTTCATGTGGATAGTGATACGAGACTTGCATTAATATGATCATAGATCTTAAATAAAATATTAAATATCATCTTACAACAGGCCATATATATTTATGCCATCAAAAGAAATGCCTTATCTTGAGAAACAAAATTATAAAACTGAAAAACAAATTTTCTGTCTGATTAGATTTCTTTATATTCTTCCCGTCACTATGATTTTTCTCATAGGCTTTTGAAATTTCATCAAAATTCTTCTGTAACGTTTTTCTTTTGTGTAGATTAATGTTCGGCTGCGCTTGCTGCGTTTTGAAAAAAAAAGCGATTGTTATTGAGTTGTCCGGAAAGTTCGTGCCGACTAACCTAATTTAATAAATGTATACTAAAATTTAAATCTTCTGCGTTTCAATTTTCCTTCAAAATCGACATGAATTTTCCGGACAACCCAATAACAGTCATACATGATGCTTCCTGTCACTATGTGCCGCATCTTCTCCTATTTCGTATGGAATCATTGAGAATTATTCAGATTTCGTAAGTTAAATTTCTGTAGTTACTTGAACAGTAACTATTAATGAAGTCCATGATTATCCTGGTGGAAAAATATGACTGAAATTTTGTTGAAATTGTTCTTCGTTTTGGAACACTTTTCAATAAAATTTGAGTGAATATTGCTTAAATTTTAGAAAAATTAAATTAAAAATCTGGTCTTTTTAGATGAATCTCTTAAATTGATTGTGTTTCTAGAGGTTTTAATTTCTTTCAAACATAACTTGCATATACTGCAGTGCTGGAATTTACTTGCAACTTTCAATCGATTTATACGGTTCTCGTCTCTTATCTTACTATCTCACGCGCAATCTAAATGCCGATCGGCACTGCGCGCGGGTGGTGGGATAAGAGAATCAAACTGAAAATCGGCTGAAAATTGCAAATAAATTCCAGTACTGTACTAAAACTTTTTCTTTTTCAAAAACTTGTTAAATATCACGTTTAGATCTTATCATTGATTTATAATTTCATAATTATAAACAATTAGTTTACTTAGGAGCGCACAACTTTTTATGCGAGTAGATCTTATTTCGCGTGGAAAATCACACGCTCCTAAGCAGAGGGAGAGGTGAAGTGGAACTCGCTTCGCGTGGAATGTCGTGCGCCCCTAGGCAAAAGGGAGGATATAAAAGTTTCCAATATGTATGTAGCAATTGTATGTAGCAAGAAAACGTTATTTTTTTAAACTTTTTTTGTTGATAACCTTTTTACAAATAACGAGCGTCGATTAAAATCTTTTAAAGGTCACTGATCAGGGCATGACCTTGACAACATAATGTCAAAGTCAAAATGATTCGGGCGGCCTCCCCTTTATTGCATAATTTTAATTACCCTACTTCTTTATCTTCAGAATTGGTAGTGTAAGGACTGATTGTTCTGTTTCAGGATCATGTAAATAATATGATGACAGTTATTTACAATATATGTAAGAATGGAATTTTCCAGTTGATATCCAGTTGATTGATCCAGTGATTAGCTTTGTCATATTCTGCTATTGTGTGACATAGATTTATGTTTTATTTGCTATTAGTTTTTTTCTTGAAGGAACTCTCCCAATAATCTGCTTATTTTAATAAATTATGTTTCCATTTTTTGCAGTTTATCGTTTCCAGCCACACATTATAACAATAATTGATATTTTCTCTTGATTTATAAATAACTGGAATTTGTTAGGCGCTCAAATTTTTTAAAATTGTTAATTGATGGCTTCTTTTATAAATGTCTGAGAGTTGTAACGACGAACAAATTTCAAAAGGAAAGATTTTGCGTGGAGTCTATAGAACGTTTAATATTAAATTTACTCTCAAATATCTAAGCACTAAAATCTGCTTTGACCGAAAATAGGTTTACAACATAACTTATTTCTAATATAGGTCATCATGTTGAAGGAGATCAAAATATGATAATAAGCTCACTCTATCTTTTTTTATTGATACAAACTGAATACGTTAAGTTTTTTGCTTTACTTTGGTTTTAAATTTGCTTTATATGATTTACTATATCGATTACAAATTGAAATTTATCATAACTGAAAGTTATCCTACTAGACTTGAAAGTTGTCCTAACAGAAATATAGATTACGTTTACACTGCGCCCTTAGTCCGTGACCTATACAATAAGTATTATGACCATACTCACGAGTGACGGCACAACTTCGCAAACTCTATTACTTTTCTTCAAGGTGCTAAATTAAATGCTAAATTAAAAAGTTAAAAGTTAAGTTACAAAGTTAAAAAGTTAATTAAATTTAACTTCATTTAATTACATTTTAGACTTTTAATTTTTTAACTTTACATAGTTATATTTTATCGATAAGTATTAACTTTTCATTTGATTTTTTACATCAGGATTGGATAGTTAGCGTTATACGGATTTTATATTTGGATTGTATGTACTTATACATTCGTATCTGTCGGAGATATATTTTTCTAATTTAAATAATTTCAAATATTTTATTTATATTTAAACAAAGAAGTTTGATCCGTTACCATGACCTAAAATCACGATTTTCTCGAAAAATATGCAGAAGTGCAATTTTCTGCTCCATAGGAATTATTTTTTAATCCCCAGAATAATCATAGAAAAGCTGATCAAAATCCGTAAATACGTATGTAAGTCTCTGCTTATTAATTAAAAAAATTAATTTTTAACTTAGTTTTTAATTTAATTAGAAAGAAAGTTAACTTGAAATCATAAAATAAAACAAATTTAATTTTTAACTTTTTAATTACTTTTTTTCATTAACTTAACTTTTAATTAATGTCACTATGAATTAATTTTTATCTTAATTAAGTTTAATCTTAAAGGCTGTTAACTTTAACTTAACTTAGTTAAAAAAAAGTTAACTTACCCTTTTTCTTAATTAAATTTTTACAAGATAACTTGACAACCAGATAGATTTTTCACAAATATATTAGAGCTTTCTCTAAACAAGTTGGAGAGAGCATGAGAGAGCGTGTCCCTCTTTCGTTAATTTTACTTTAAATTATCCATAGCAACGTGTTTATCTTGTTGCTGGTATGTTGCTTGCTAGTATGAATTGCTAAGCATATGTTGCTATTAGAATTGCAACAACTGAGTCCTCATTTGTTGAAAACTTGATGCCTTCACAATATGATAACTTTGAGTAGCAACTTACCAGTAGTTTGTCGATAACTTTCTGAAAATCGTCATCAAATTCATACTACTGCCATAACAATATGCAGCATCATACAATGTCATATTGAAAATGCAAGATAACATTGATGCAGCGATCTTGCTGTTAAACTGCTGAAAATACACATGCACATTATCTGTATGTTGCTACAATGTTGATATATTCGAAATTGTTGAAAACAAATCTGTTGCTTATGATGCTGGCAACTTGCCAGCATCATAAGCAACAGATTTGTACGATTTTGCTGAGACAATTACTATGTGGATAATTATGCGCAATTAAATAAGCTTAAGATATGGTCACGTTTTATTTTCCATCTGTGCTATCTTGTATTTTCTCTCCTTCCAATACTCCTATATCTACGATGTCTTCTTCAGTTGAATTCTGAACATCATTCCTCTTTTAACCCTTTTGTCATCAGATTACTTATCCTTTCCCATACATTGTTCCACTAAGTTCCATGCCGTTTTCTTTTACATCTCTCAAATATTTTAATTCTCTTCCTAATTCAATAAAAACCTCTCCCTTTCGTTCCGCTGCCTCGCGTCACTCACAATATTTAAGCGAGACTGACGAAATTGGTGTGTTTGCGGGAAATTGGTGTGTTTGCGGGTAATTGGTGTATATGCGCGTGTGTATGTGTGTGAGTGTATGTGTGCGTGTGTATGATTTCAGTTATCGGTTCACCTCTAATTGCATTGTTATTTCCGGTTTTGTTGCTGATAGGCTTTGTAACAGCAATTTTGCTGACGTTTAACTATTTACAAGCTACTATTGTATTGTATTTTATTTTATTATATTATTACTCTTACTGTTAACATGTAATCTTTTTCATAAAACTTCACACAATAAACTAAATTAAATTGAATTAAATTAAATTAAATTAAATTACAATTCACGACAGCAACGAAGGTGAGTCGTTACTTGGGGAAATTGTCGAAAGACGAAAGAGATAGGGTAAGAATGACACAAAAATTAATAATAAAATGATTAATAAGTGTACTCAATATGTCGGCTTATAATTAAGTCTGAAGCCTCACTCCATAGGCGTAATCTTATAGGTTCAACATCCACAGGAAACAATGATATTTCTTTATTAATGTCGGGTCAACAATTATACTAAATCTTGACTCTACGAGCGATCACCTTAGAAGGCGACTATTGTACGACAACCAAATGCGAACTAAATCTGTTGACAGTATACAAGAGCTCGTATTTTTATAAAAGTATGTTACTCAAATGGATAACTTCGCCATAAATCGGGATGGACTTTCCGCGCGGTCACTACAATAACTGTTATCGCTATTAGCAAAAATTTCGACTATTCAATACACGATGGAATTACATAGACGAATTCGATACAACACAAAATGACTCACCTATGGCAAGGGAGGCGAACGCGAATCGGCAGCTAAGATATTTCGAAAAGAAAATGCGTTGGCGAATGGCACGTAGTTCGCAATTTTGCAAGTTCACATGGCAACCATTAGATCGGCCATTCGAAAATTCTTGAGTTTCCACGATCCATCCGACGCTCGGTATCCCAAGATCGGTAGGTTTACAATTACATTCGTAACGTTCTCCCAATGATCCCTGTACTCTCCGATATCCTTTTAATGACAGCCTTGATTTCGTTTATAGCAACTCAGCAACTCCGACGTATGTCCTCTAACAAATTATCGGCTCAACCATGATGAGAATGCAAGATGTTCCGTGTACTATTGAACATAATAACGATACTGGAAACAATCAATTAAAATTTGGCTTCTATGTACTTCCCTACGTATAATAGCGCTGATATATTAGAATAGTCAATTAAATTTTGGCCTCAATTCACTTTCTGCGCATTCTCGAGGATGATACCCAAGGACTTCGATTCTTTCTCTCGGAAATTTTCACAAATTGATAAATGACCACTTTTACATTACTGTTCATAGTTCGTGCGCGATTAACGACACGACTAAACTTTATGTCCGCTTAAATTAAATTTGATGTAAAGACGAAATAATCTGAATTTTTGGAAGTTTTAAATAAATAACCAAGAGAAAAAATCGAAGTCCTTGGTTGTACACTCCTTGTCTTCTTATATCATATACAGGCTCAGCCACAATCTGCCGGCCGGAAATTTTTCGTGGATTCGTGCAGGCCGTTCGGCTCCCCTCTGATTGGGATCATATCACGCGCCAATTGGCTCTTGTCAATCACGCGGCCTCGCGAATTGTCAGTGCTCGCAAAAATCTGCACATTTCGGGCTGATTCCAGCGAGCGATCCTCACTACTGCTCGAGATTCGGCGGCCGAGAAGAACAGTTGTTGGTCATTGCGCAGCTTTTTCATCATATAAAATAAAAAATATCTGCGCAACGCCGACGTCGGTAGGCATGTAAAGATAGTTACGGAATTGCGCCTCTGATGTAGATCATTGCAAGCCGTAAATTCTTACACCTTAGAGCGCGCAATATAAATTGAAGAACTCTAACGTTGCTTGTAACCTCTTGGGTTATGCAAGCTGATTCGAAAAATTCGAGGAAGTCTTGCCACCGCGCGCCTCTTAACTAGAAAAAATAATTTCGCACAAAAGAAACAAAAAAATCAGAAATGAATTAGCGCACGCTCGCATCTCTGTCAATTGCTGGTCCTTCATTTTCAAAATTTTGAAAAAATAAATAGAATTATAGCTGCCCCTCGAAGAGTTTCTAGAGTTCTCTATCAATTTTAAAAAGAATTTCGATTAAAGCGGTGAAAATATCATTTGAAGTTTCGAGGGGGAGGGGGGAGAGGGCAAATTTACCAAAACTTTGAAGAGCTGTAACTTCTTTACTGTTCATTATAGCTATATTCATTACAGCTATGATCTATATAGGACAATCGATAGAACTCTTTGGAGGCAACCAGAACTCTCAAGAAAATACTAGAACTCTCACGAAAAAATTTAAAAAAAATTTTTTTAGAAACAATTTTTTTAATTAAAGAAAAAAATTCTTTTTTAGATTTTGACTATTCTATTATAAGTTCTGATAGCCCCCAAAATGTTCTAAAGATTATTCTTAATAACCGATGCGTTGAAAACAATGTCTAAAAAGTTCTAGAACTTTGAAGTTTCAACTTCTGAATTTTTCTAAGTTCACGCAAATTAAAATTTTTCTTCGAAAATCTTGCATTGTATTGAGAGTTCTAATAGTCCCCCGAAGAATTTTAACGATTATTCTTAATAATGCATAGCTAAGACCGCAAATAAAAATGTTCTAGCGCCTTGAAGTAGAAAAATTCGAAATCTGACATTTCAAAGCTCTAGAACTTTTTAGACATTGGTTTCAGCGCATCAATTATTAAAGATAATCGTTAGAACCTCCCCCTTCTTCGGGGAGCTAAAAAAAACAAATCTTTTTTTTTGTAATAGCTATATTGCGTGATTCTAAATATCTTATATATTGCAATGTTGCTACAAATTTCCATTGCATTCTTTTTGAGGTGTATATCAATTGCATATGAGCCAATTATGCCAATTAGTCAATCATAACGTTAGAGAAAAAGTAAAAAAAACTCTCTACGCAGAAGTCGCTGTGATTGGCGGTGTGTAAGTGAACTACCCTCTTTTTTTGAAGGACGATTGCTGCATTATTACAACAATGTTGCAACAACATTGCAACAATTTTACAATGTTTCAACTTTTCAATGAAATATTCCTTTAATTTTCTTGTAATCTTTCTGCGCTGTATGGGAAGCAATTTGATCAGAAATGAAAAAAGATCTATATTAAGTGATTTAAAAAAAAAATAGATATAATTTTTTATTAGATTCAGCACGGGACAAATGGTGGAAAGTGCGGAGAATGCGGTGACAATTATTCCTTATCTCGACCGCGGCCAAATGAAAATGGCGGCATCTATGGATCAGGCATCATTGTTCAAAAGTAAATCGTACATAGTATAATGAATAAATCATATATAACACTATACTAACAAATTAACCTATAATTTAAAAACGATTGACAAATGTTACTTTTCAGTTACTTTACCGTTATTTTTTATAATAAACAATTTGATAACGATGTTGCAATTTTTTATGATGGTAATGCTAACTAACTAAATGCTAATTAACTAAACGCTGAGATTATTTAAATTATTAGGTGTACAACTTTGCTTCCGCCGTTTTCCTATAGATGGCTTTAGCGGTAAGTGGTGGTCGAAATAAATAGATCATAGACGTCATACAATAAACTTGGGCATCTGTCAACATAATCCCATAGAAACATTAGTCGATTTGTGTCTGCATAATGAAGTTATTCTCGATTGAAAATGTCAGTTTACGAGCCAAATTCTCGTCATTTGCGGGAGGTTTTAATTTTTTGCTTCAATATGAAGAAATCTGCGGCTAAGGCTCATCGAATATTCTCAAATACTTATGGTGAGACCGCTATTAGTGAAAGAACGTGTCGTGAGTGGTTTCAACGCTTCAAGAACAGTGATTTTGACGTCCAAGGTCATGCTCTGTATTTGGTGGGACCAACTCGGCATAGTGTATTATGAACTGTTAAAACCGACTGAAACAATCACAGGCGATCGGTATCGAACGCAATTGATGCGTTTGAGCCGAGCATTGAAAGACACAGCCGCAATACAACGAGAGACACGATAAAGTGATTTTACAGCATAACAATGCTCGACCATGTTGCGAAAGGGGTCAAGACATACTTGGAAACGTTGAAATGGGA
>NW_017259203.1:8252-9472 GCF_001594045.1 Atta colombica
TATTATATATATATTATATATTATTATAATTATAAAGAATATTGTAAAATGTTATAAAATATTCTCTAAACTATCTTTTATTGAAATTACGTGTCTTGCATCACAGAATATATACTAGTATATATTGTAGCGATTGGTATCGTCACAAGCATGACGGAATTAGATTGCAGATGCGTTTAGAGAGACTGTTAGCACTATTGATGATTAGATTAGATCTGTTCGCATTACATAAAATCTCCAAATATTTTTGCACTAAAAATGAGATAGATATATATTTGATCTTGAAAAGAGAGAAAGCGAAGATGCCGAGTGCAAAAAGTGCAAATAACGCGAACAGACCTAATCTATCCTTGTTTTACAAGGTAGATTGTACTGAGAATTACAAATTAACTTGTTTTGAATGTCAATCTTTTGTAGGAACATATGTACTTAATGTTGGCTTTTATTTCAAAAAAGATAATTTTATACGAATTTAATATATTTTTTGATTTATTTCACAATTAATGATATTCACTCAAAATCAATTCTGATTTAATTTTAAAGGATTGTCTCAATCTCTAAATATAAGAATCTTTATACTTTTTATAATAAATATAGATACGTCTTTTATTGGGTATATATTTGGATATTCTAAAGGTATCCAAAATCTATTATAATATATATTTTTATATTAGACTACTATTATATGTACCATTATATTATTATATGTCAATGCGTATATTACATTATATTTCTTTTACGGAGATATAAGACAGGATCTGTCATCGATGTGACCGTTAAGCTCACTGCCGCTCACTTAGGTTGGTTTGAATTCAACCTTTGTCCATTGGAGACGAATAAAGAATTAGAAACCGATAAATGCTTCGATATGTATCCCTTACCAAGAGCTGACGGTAAAGGCTATAAATATTCCATTGCCATCAATGTCGCAAAGGATTACACTATCAGCTTGGTTCTACCAAAGAACGTTACATGTAAACAATGTGTACTTAGGTTGGTATTGAAGACAATTTCATTTTGTTTAATTTTAACATTATTAATTCGGAATTTTAAATGAATTATTAACATTAAAAAATATTATTTTATTTAAAATTGTTATTAATGCCTAATTATTTAATTACTTTAATTGAAATTTAATGGAAACTATATTTAAAAAATTAAAAAAATTTTTGTGTTTAATAACATATACTCGGACAGTACACAATATTTATAAAATATTT
>NW_017259203.1:9899-14604 GCF_001594045.1 Atta colombica
AGGATGGAGATTTCAGCGTTGAAGACAAGCCTCGCTCTGGACAGCCAAAAAAATTCGAAGACAAAGAATTAGAGGCATTACTCGAAGAAGATCAGAGTCAAACGCAAGAGGAGCTTGCAGAATCATTGGGGGTAACTCAACAAGCCGTTTCTGTACGATTGAGAGCCATGGGAATGATTCAAAAACAAGGAAATTGGGTGCCTTATGAACTGAAACCGAGAGATGTTGAAAGGCGATTTTTCATTTGCGAACAGCTGATTCAAAGATAACAGAGAAAAGGTTTTTTGCATTGTGACTGGAGATGAGAAATGGATATTCTATGACAACCCCAAGAAGAAAAAATACTACGCTAAGCCCGGTCAATCGTTGCCATCGACCTCAATATCAACACCACGGCCAAACATTCATGGTTCGAAGATCATGCTCTGTATCTGGTGGGACCAAAAGGTTTATTATGAGCTGCTGAAACCTGGCGATTCCATTACGGGCGATCGGTATCGGCTACAATTGATTCGTTTGACCCATGCATTGCGAGAAAAACGGCCGGAATACGAGCAAGACATGATAAAGTTATTCTTCTTCATGACAATGCTCGGCTTCATATCACTAAAGTAGTAAAACATTTTTATCGCTAAAATAAAAAAACATTTGGAAACACTCAAATGGGATGTTTTACCGCACCCGCCGTATTCTCCGGACATTGCTCCTTCTGATTATTGGTTCCGAAGGATATAGCAAGTCACTGGTTCACTTCTTTCGCAGAAAATTGGCTCCAAAATTGGATCGCCTCCAAAGACGAGTCATTTTTTTGAGATGGAATTCGAAAATTGCCTGAGAAATGGGAAAAAGTAGTTGGCAGCGATAAATAATACTTTAATTGATTCATTCATTTTGTTTTAAAATAAATGCATTTTTGAACACAAAAAAACGGACCGAATTATAATTTGTACTCCCAATATATAATTCCGATAAAAAATAATTAGTTCAATTTTATTGCTAAAATAAATATTATGGATTAGCATTATATTCCAGAATAATATGCACGATAAAATTATGATAAAGAAACATGTCTGCCTGAATTTGAATATGAATTTCATTAATCAACTTTTGACTAATTTTAAGTTGTGCATTCAGTATTACTCGATCTCTGTAATGGAAATTTCTACTTTAGTTATCCACAAACACTGAATGTTAGTTAATGGATGTATAGCTTTGATAAATCTGAACAATATAAATGTTGTCAAAAACATGGAACACGTATAGTTAAAATAATCTTTTTTCATAAATAAATTAAAAATAGCTTTTTTTTAGCAAAGAAGATTTATAACAGTTAAAATACTATGAAATAGTATTTGTTTTAGTATTTCAGTTTCAGTATTGATAGCCAGATATGCTAGTTTACATTTTATGAAGTAGATGACATTCCCAGGAAATATTTTAGAAATATTTACGAAATATTAGAAATATTTATATATACTTATCCTAAACATTATATAAAATATTTAGTCTGTATTTTAATAATATTTTGAATAAAGCTTATATAAAGTATCTATAAAATATTTATAAAATATAAATATTTATGAATATTTATTATAAATTTTATGCTATTTGAGTAACACAAGTCATAATATATATGTATATATGCGAAGATTGATTATGTCAAAATATCTAGAATAAATTTTATTTTGTTTTATTTTACAAGTTTTTCAGTATCATTTTGAAAATATTTAATCTTAAATATGAAATTTTACATTATAAGTACGCAAAACATTTTTTGCAAATATTTTATTGTTTTTTTCTACAAAATTTTATTCTACAAAAACTTATTTTTTTTTTCTAAAATGTTTTTTATATTATTTCGAAAATAATAAGTACATCGAAAAAAGACAGAAGGAAACAAAAATTTATCATAATATGCTTAATTCATATAAATTTTTTCAAAATTTTTTAAAAACTTTTTCGATTGTTAATATAAAACTAAGTCAAAATTTTATAAAAAATACAATACAATAAAAAATTAAATACTTTTGCAAAAAAATATTCTAGTATTTTTTCAAAATATACATTTTAAAGTAAATACATTTCAAAATACATTTTAAAAGGCCTACTTTAAAATGCTTGTCTGTTAATTTTATCGGATAATGTTCCATATTCCATCCAGATAAAATGCTAAAAAAAAATAACAAAAATATTGAAAAAAAATCCATTTTACATGATTTTTTAGGAATAAAATATCATAGAGAGAGAGAGAGAGAGAGAGAGAGAGAGAGAGAGAGAGACAAGATTCAAATGCCAGTTTGAAGTTCTATTTTTTTTAAATTTTTCTACGATTTATTTTCACCGAAATATTTAAGTTTTTGTGAAATGTGAAAAAATTGCAAATGTTCTTTATTTATGAATGGTATAGTGTATTATACATATAATCTTGACGATATATAATTTCAAATATCTTAACCAAGCTAGTCATCAAATGAGCGTCTTATAATTTTTATTTTGTTAAACTAGAAGCCTACACCGGTTGAAGCTGGATTTTGAATGCTTTAAATAATTCAGTCTGAATTACTATATAAACTCTATATATATATATATATTTGTATGTATACCATATTATAGTCTTTTGAACTGCGAGCTGAATTGTTTTTTTGAAACGCGTTTTATAAACGCAATTAAACTACTCTAGTAATCGTGAATTAAATTTACAAACAATTTTAATAATTTGATGCTGCAATCAGACATTATATTATAAAGATGTTAATATATTGAAAAACTTAATAAATTATTGCGAAAAATATTATCTCAAACCCGGATCTCTCTGTATTCCATACAAGCATCCTAAGCCTTTAGACTGCTTTGCTCCCGGCCGATGTAATATTTTTTGATATATCAATTTCCACATGCTACGAAAAAATGACTGTGTTCAGCAGAGAAAGCAACTTTGCAACTGTTGTAAAATTCTTCAATACGATTGATTCTTGCTTTTGGTTTCTTACAGTTTCTAAACATATAGACCAATCATATTGAAGAATTTTACAACAGTTACAAAGCTTGTTGAACGCAGCCTATGACGGCGCTACAAATTAAAATTCGCTAAAAAAATTGATCTTAATTCAATTAAATAATATAATGTAAAATAACATAATATGTTAATTAAATAATATAAAGATTGACTCTCTTTTTATTAGGTGGCATTATCATACTGGCAATACCTGGGGAACTTGTGAAGATGGGACACAACGCGTAGGTTGTGGCCCCCAAGAAACGTTTAGAAGCTGTGCTGATATCACCATCACGAATTAATTTATCACGTACTTCGGATTAGCTTTATACTATCGAAAGTATTTGGCTCATGCTCATAAAAATTTTCAATTAAAGAAATCTTTGATCTAAAAGATTCTAATTAAATAAATAAGAAAAATAGATAGCACAAAGTTTAAATACAAAGAGAAAAACTTTTATCCTACTCCTAAAATTTGAATTTCAGAAAATTGATTGAGAAGATATACAAGATATACAAGTCTGATTTACTCAGAAGTTGAATTTAATTGCATATTCAAAAAGAAGTTGAATTTAATTGCACATTCAGAATCTAATCTAATTATGCAATTATTAAAATCAAGTAAAAACAGATTAATAAAAATAATAAGGAAAAACTAATTAGAATACAACGTAATTATCAGTGTGTAAACAATATTTACCAATCGTTACAATTATTACGTCCTACAGACGCCACGATTCTTTTCTTTCAAAAGAATCGGCGTCCACGTCGCGATTATGGCGTCTAAGAGATTCGAGTGAGCCCTCTGATAATGGTTTGACAGATCTGAAAAGAGGGACCGGACAAACGAAAACTCGTAAACGTCAATCAATTCGGAAGGACTAACAACCTTAATGCAGGCCCGAAAAGTGACAAGATTGCAAAAGACACTATAAATGCACCGAAGTCACGCAATAGTAAAAATCAAAGCCAACAATTTCTTAAGGAAATAAGAAATTTTAGGCGCCACGTCGCCTAAAAAAAATCATAAAACGCATAGAATAACTTCCTACAGTAACGCTATCTCAGATCAGACTCGCGAATGACAAGGGTTGCCCTGCACGCAAAATTAGTTATGTACGGTAACCATCTGTTTACCTAGTTATATTTTCCGCGAGGATAACAGAATTCGTCTGGAGCAATCTTGCCTCTTTAAGGAAAAACGTAAATCATTTCTTTTCTTTTCGATGCACTTTAGATTAACAACGATAGGACGTTATAAAAATCGTAAATCTCGCGTAACATTGCAACTAACTATTGCGCCTAAACAAAGGGCAGTACGCCCTTTTTTCAGGGTATAAATAGAAGTCCCGCAGAAGCGTCAGTCAATGCGAACTCAATCTATCGTAGTCCACGTTGCTCGGTGTCAATATTAAGCAAGAAACGCGCTGAACGGAAAGTTCGTCCCAGTTCGCGTATATTATATATATAATATTAGTGGTCAAAATCGTGCAACTATCACTGTGGGACCATTCAATTGATTTCTGGCATTGCGACTGCTCTCCTTCCGCGACGCTTCCGTGAACAGCTGGCCTGCACGATCACACCAACTAATTTTTTTCTTTCGAGATCTCCAATCAATCAATCAAAAGTAAGTCAGCCTGTCAATCCTTCCTATTTTATACTCTGCCCCTCTCCCTCAATTAAATAAACATAAATTATATATATATA
>NW_017259203.1:14704-16353 GCF_001594045.1 Atta colombica
ATATATATATACACATATACAGGGTGTCTCTGTGATGGAGCCACATTGGGGGCGAAGAATGGATCAAAGGGAACAAAAAATCTTATACTATTTTGAGATAAATTGTAGTTTTTCGAATTAGAAAAGGAAACATCTAAGCCAATATGCGGTTAAGCCGTGCCGCGCGAATTCGTAGGATGACCCCACACTCGAGTGGCGGCAGCTGCGGCGCACAGGGAGAGGGAAGTAGCTTCGTTGCTTAGCACAGCCTGGCATGGTCCTATGTGTTTCGCCGCATTGCTCCTACACTATCCAAAAATGTTATTTTAGAAATTTTTCTTATCATTATAAATCACGTTATTTAGCACATTAAATACGTTTTAACACAATTATAGATATGTTAAGCGATGTACAATAATTAATTAGAGCATTACGCAAAGCGTATGCTGATTGCGATATCTTTTCGCTTGCTTTATTATACGACGTCATTCTATTTTCTAAAAATTTTTTTCTATCTCTTATAGTTCCAGCGACATTCGCTTCGAAAGAGAAACACCGATTTTTCTAATGATATTCGCTACAAAAGAGAAAAATCCCCAATTTTCCCAATTTTTTTCCAAGGAGTGTTTTACCCTTTAAAAGTGCATATGGGCACGTATAAAAAAATACATGTCGCTTATTTTTGTCTGAAAAATAACATGCTCATTAAAATCGGAGGGGGACAGTTGAGTCCCTTTCCTTGTAAGTTATAGATTTTTTTAATGTAATGAACATGGGCATTAAATTTGATAGTTTAATGAAAATAAATTAAAACACTCAATTTTCAATTAGTGTTTTTCAATACATTTAAGTTTTTCAGTTATTATAAACATCTTATTATATTAACTTAAACATCTCATTAACGTAAATAATCTTTTCAGTCACAGAAAATTTAAATTTTATTCATCAGCGAACATTAATAAAATTTAAGAACGTTTTTAATGAAATATACAAACTTATTAAACAGCAAGAAACATGTGAAAAAAAATCTCAATCAAATGCATCATTATACATATATGGAAAAATAATACATCTGGATTTATAATGTAGCGACTATCTACGCGAGTTTATGTTATAATTTCAAGTATACACGTATTAACATGTCAAAAAATAAAACTCGACCGACTAAATAGAGCATAAAACGACGCGAATAGCTCCGAAGTGTGTCTTGAAGCGTAATTAAATAAAAACATCGAATAATAAAGCAAGCGGAAAGTTATCGCGACGATCAGCATATGCTTTGCGTAATGTATGCTCTATTATAATTAATTACATCGCTTAACATATCTATAATTTATTAAAATGTATTTAATCGTGCTAAATAACGTGATTGATAAGAAAAATTTCACTAAAATAACATTTTTGGATTGGAATGGGCCACATTGGGGGCGCGATGTGGCGAAATACATAGGATCGCCATGCCAGGCTGTGCTAGGCAAGCACTACTTCCCTCTCCCTGCGCGCCGCCGCTCGAGTGTTGGTCGAATTTGCGCGGCGCGGCTTAACCGCATATTGGTTTAGACGTTTCCTTTTCTAATTCGAAAACTACAGCGAGTATCTCAAAATAGTATAAGAATTTTTTGCTCCCTTTGATCCATTCTCCGCCCCCAATGTGGCTCCGATCCATCTTA
>NW_017259203.1:16453-16995 GCF_001594045.1 Atta colombica
AATAGTGCGCGATCGTATGACCCAAAAAAAAGGGGACGAACCTCTTATGTGCGAAGGGTAGACGGAACCGTCCCGCAACTTCTCTCCGACAGGTCTCTTATTCACCAATTTCCGATATAGAACCCTTAGATCTCACCTTTCCCCCGTCATCGATCCCGCAATTCAGGAATCCTGAATTATTCCCCTCCCCCTCCTTCTCTCGAATCAGAACTTTCTCTCCGGCCTTTCCTAGATCACCTTCCCCCTCCTCTCTATCAGGGCAATGCCGAACCGATCGACTGAGATCGGCTCTTTAGGTTGTATTTATTATTCATCCCCCTCGAACGAAGAAGACCAGATAGTCACGGCCTATTCTCGGCAATCCCACCTCTTTTTTTGTCCTTTACAAGCACCTTGTCTCAATGTGCTATACCACTTTCCTCGCCTCCAATACTCAGTAGCCCACTTCCACTTCACACATACACACACACACACACACACACACACATGCACAACTATATATATATTTAAAAAATCTATATATTTAAAAAATCCAGCCATAA
>NW_017259203.1:17095-17581 GCF_001594045.1 Atta colombica
TATATCATAAAATGAGACCCTCAGCTTCTATTTATTTATAACATCACATTCCCTTTCCTTCTAATTCCTGAGATCGCACGAAGTCCCGTCTCGGGTCGAAAGAATTAAGTTCCTTGATCCAAAAAGTAGGATCAACATTCGTACTGTCTACCGGAACAGGTGTCATAGCGTCCTTTCGGGACATTGACCCATATTCCAGGACCGAAAGATGCGACTCACAGTTCTCTTCTGCGCGTATATCTATGAGATAGAGCCGTCCTTTCTGACCTTCTCCATTCTCCCTCATTATTTCCGCGACCAAAAAAAAAGAAACCTCCAAAGGTTTGGATGTAACACAATTTAATTAATAAAAATGTATGATAATATTTTTGAACATTTCAACTCTTTTTAGAGTTTATAACCCGGGAAAAATGTGTGTGTGTGTGTGTGTGTGTGTGTGTGTGTGTGTGTGTGTGTTCTCTATATATAATTATATAAAATTATATA
>NW_017259203.1:17681-46502 GCF_001594045.1 Atta colombica
ATTAAATATAATTATATACAATTATATATCACTATAACTTTTTCCGCAATCGCAAATGTTGACAACAGTTTATATTTACCAATTTGCTGCAAACATACTTTATTATTGCTAATACTTTATTATTGCTAACTATTAGCAAACATCCTAAATACATCTTAGAGGGAGAGAGAGAGAGAGAGAGAGAGAGAGAGAGAAGGGAGAAGGAGGGAGAGAGATAGCCAAATTCTATCAAAAACAAATTTTTTAAAATCTTACTACAAATTTTTAAAATATAGTAAAAGGCATTTTTGATGCAAATTTTGTATTCAAAAAAGTAAGTTGATGACACGTAAGGAGCATGAGAATAAATGTCGACAAAAGTCAAACAAGGCTTATAAGTAATTTAACAACAATATTACGACAAAAGTTAAGCAAATCTTGCTGACCTAACTATATTACAAATTATCGATAAAAATCAAGATTCATTGTCATACGGTGCCACGAGATGGATTAATAATTATTCATTATCATCACATTGTAAGATACACATGACAATATTTCAGCAATAAAACCAAATTGTTTGTATTTGGTATCATTCTGTTGACATATTTGATTACAGATTTGATCTGCATTTGGTATAAATATGTCATCATATTGCTATTACCAAATCTGCTTTGATATTAACTTCAATTTTTCCTGGTGAAAAAATTTCGCTGAAATTATTCCACATTTTGGAATATTTCATCAAAATTACTGAAAATTTGCTGAAATTTGACTGAAAGTGAATTTTTCAGTTAACTGAAAAATTGTTGAAATTGAACTGAAATTTCACTTACTCTGAAATTTCTTTGAAATTTTATTGAAATTTTTCTGAAATTTTTGCTAAAATATTGCTAAAATTTTGATAAAAATGAATCTTTTCTAAAAATCGCTGATATTTGTTTTAAATGTTGAAATTTTACAGAAAAATGTTCCAAAACGTAGAATAACTTCAGTAAAATTTTTCCAGCAGGGTTGATTTCAGAAAATGTTCTTTAGATATAGTTTACATTGCATATTCTATTGCAGATATAATAGGTTCTAGGGTAATATTTAACTTTACATTAGGAGATATCTCTTCAATGACCTTGACCTTAACATATGTTATATATAAATATATTGCATGTTATAAAGGTGAAGATACTGATTAATTTTTCCTTATAAATTAATCAGCGGTTTCGTATAGTTTTCGAGATATATTAGGTGTGGGAAAAAGTTCGTGGCGTTTTTTTAATGCCATCTAACGGGAAAAACGCCACGAACTTTTTCCCACACCTAATATTTATGAGATATATTATATGGGAGTACATTAATTTTAAAGGAGATTTTCAAGAGATGGCGTAATACTATCGCATCGGGCCATATTGTTGCTATCTTTATGTTCAAAATACCATGTAGATTTAATTTTCAGTGTGTCGAAGTGTAAACAACATTGTTTTTTTGAGCATTTAATATGTCGAATTTTGTATCAATAAGATGCAATTTGCGGGAAGCTTTGCTTTTTTGCTTCTATTTGAAGAAAAGTACTGCTGAAAATTAACGAATGCTGTCGGAAGTTTATGGTGATTATATTCCATTGATTTCAACATGTGAGTACTTTTCAACGCTATAAAAAAGGTGATTTTAACACGGAAAACAAAGAACGTCCAGAAACCAGCCGAAAACATTTGAAGTGGAAGTTTTACTCGATCAAGACCCGAGTCAAACGCAAGAAGAACTTGCAGAAAGATTAAATGTTGATTAATCAACGATTTCCAAACGTTTGAAGGAATGATTCAAAAGCAAGGAAATTGGGTGTTGTACGAGTTGAAGCCGAGGAACATCGAAAAACGCAAATGAAGACCTGTGAATTGTTGCTTCAAAGACACAGAAGAAAAAGTTTTTTGCATCGTATCATGACGGATGATGAAAAATCGATACGTAACGATAATTCGAAGCGCAAAAAATCATAGCACAGGCGAACCATCATCGATGGCAAAGCCGAATATTCATGGCGCCAAGATCATGCTCTATATTTGGTGAGATCAATTGGGTGTAATGTATTATGAGCTGCTCCAACACAACGAAACTCGCTAGGGAACGCTACCAACAACAATTGATGCAATTGAACCGAGCATTAAAATAGCCAGATTACGCGAAAAGACAAAGTGATTTTCCAGCACGACAACGCTCGTTGTCACCACACGTCGTGAAACCGGTCAAGGAAACATTAAAAGTGCTTAACTGGGATGTCACAGCTATATTCTCCAAATATTGCTCTTTCTGATTACCACCTATTTCAATCGATAATTTATGGCCTGTCTGACTTCCATTCTTATGAAGATACCAAAAAATGAGTCATGGATAGTCTCAAAAAATATGTCGTTCTTTCATGAAATCTTATTACCAGAAAGATGGGAAAAAGTAGTGGCTAGCGATGAACAATATTTTGAATAATCAATTTGCAATCATTTTTTTCAATAAAGCCGTATTTTTATCAAAAAATCCTTTAAAATTAATGCACACTCCCAATATATTTAAATTAAATTTCATATTTAAAATTTCATTATTTTCTATATATGACACCTATATGATGGATATTGTACAAATATATTATATATAGAATCAGAATTATTTCAAGGTAATATTTACATTTTGGTATTACTACTGATCTTGTTTATCAGGTATTAGAAGTAACTCTTCCCCCCCTCCCCTGCTACGGAGTGCATGACTTCTACACGAAGCGACTTTTGTAGACATAAACGATACCAGCAAAACGAATGAACAATGTTAATAATTTTATTAACATTAAATTAATTTTAACCAATTTCTATATGCAGCCGCATGTATGATCCTGCTGTATGGAAAAATCCGCCGCGAGCATGATCCTGCTGTACGAAAAAGCCTGCCGCAAATATACTTTGCATAAATAGAGTGAAACGTGTGAATAACCGTCAACGCTCATACCCATACAGGTCATCATATGGATACCATATACAGGGTGTCCCATTTTAAATAACGACCTCAAATTTCTCTTGAATACATTTTAGAGAAAAATATTTCAGACAAAAGTTCTATGACTTCGAGGGAAATATAAGATGGTACCATTGGTTTGACCTTGGGTGGCGTTGTCAAGGTCATTTTGAATTTTTTAAACGAAACCTATTTTTTATTACATATTCTTGTAATTCATCCCAAGAGCTTTCCAAAACACTATAATAAAATATTTTTTTATTAAGTATTAGGTGTACAACTTTGCTTCCGCCGTTTTTTTTCCGAAATTCGAGGCTTTATTGTAAAAAACTGGTTATACATTTATGATTCAAAGTATTCCATCGCTGGCCACTACTTTCTCCCATCTTTCGGGTAGCGTACGAATCTCGCGTCGAAAAAACTGGTCATCTTTTGAGGCTATCCACGAATCGATCCAATTTTTCTTCATAAGACCGGAAGTGCTAGTCAGCCAGGCCGTATGCCATTGATCGAAACAAGTGATAGTCAGAGGGAGCAACGTCTGGAGAATACGGCGGGTGGGGTAGGACTTCCCATTTCAACGTTTCCAAGTATGTCTTGACCACTTTCGCAACATGGGGTCGAGCATTGTTATGCTGTAAAATCACTTTATCGTGTCTCTCGTTGTATTGCGACCGTTTCTTTCAATGCTCGGCTCAAACGCATCAATTGCGTTCGATACCGATCGCCTGTGATTGTCGGTTTTAACAGTTCATAATACACTATGCCGAGTTGGTCCCACCAAATACAGAGCATGACCTTGGACGTCAAAATCACTGTTCTTGAAGCGTTGAAACCACTCACGACACATTCTTTCACTAATAGCGGTCATAAGTATTTGAGAATATTCGATGAGCCTTAGCCGCAGATTTCTTCATATTGAAGCAAAAAATTAAAACCTCCCGCAAATGATGAGAATTTGGCTCGTAAACTGACATTTTTAATCGAGAATAACTTTATGATGCAGACACAAATCGACTAATGTTTCTATGGGGTTATGTTGACAGATGCCCAAGTTTATTGTATGACGTCTATGATCTATTTATTTCGACCACCACTTACCGCTAAAGCCATCTATAGGAAAACGGCGGAAGCAAAGTTGTACACCTAATACTTTTCGAGCTATAAAACTTGCAAGTTGCAGCATCGCTGGCATTTGCATTATTCAAGCTGTTCGCTCTAAATCACTTGTGTTCAGGATCATATCCTGGATACTATTTGTTAAGATCAAAGTCATTGAAGATTATTTCTCTTATTTTCATTTTTATATACAAGTGAATTTTCAATGCAAAGATGAAAATAAGAGAAACAATTTTCAATAACCTTGATCTTAACAAATGATATCCTGAAACAAATGATTCTAAACAACATTTAAATGATTTTAGCCATCGGTCGGACATCTTGGGTAATGCAAATACCGGCAGTGCTGTAACTTGCAAGCTTTGAAAAGTATCTAATGAAAATATATTTTGTTATAGAGTTTTGGAAAGGTCTCATGATAAGTTATAAAAATATAATAAAAAATAGGAGATTCCGTTAAAAAATTCAAAGTAACCTTATTCTGACCTTGATTACGTCACTCAAGGTCAAATCAATGGTACTCTCTTATAGTTCCCCTTGAAGTCACATAACTTTTGTCTGAAACATTTTTTTCTAAAACTTCAAGAGAAATTTTAGGTCGTCATTTAAAATGGGACATCCTGTATATCCGGCGCTCATACCCACAGATCATGGATATTGTATATATTCGGTGTTCATAGACACACACAGATCATCGCATGGATGCCATATATGATGCTCGAATGAAAGGGTTAAAGTAGAGAAAAGTTTTTGAAAAATTGTGACAAAATAATAAATTTTCTGCTTTTAAAAACAAATTTCTGTTTTAAAAATAAAAATTATATGAGAAATTATTTCCTTAATCTTGACAATATATGTCAATATGCCATTGAAGGTGAGTCCGTTTCAATATTTACCAACAAAAATTATATGGAAAGAGACGGAAATGTGATGTTATTTCTTAAATTTTTTTTATTTATAACTTTTTAAAGAGGGACGATCGCCAATTAAAACTTGTCGGAGGTCACAGAATCATAATCATGATAACATATATCAAGATCAAGGTCATCGGAGATAGATCTGTTATTTTCAATATTTCATTTAGCTATTTCATTTAGCTAGCACCCGATGGCACTTTACAATTTTTTCCGTAAGTCGAATGCCTTTTAAATACTCAAAGATCAAATACTTTTTCAAATATCTGTATGCCTGCGAAATTTGATATGAAATTCAGTAATTAATGTTCTTTCAAAAAACGACATTATCTATTATACTTGTCTATTATACTTGTCTATTATGTGAAATTTGAATAAAATTGTAAACTCATTTCATTTGCATTAAATCTCTGCCCACATCGTTGACACACACACACACACACACACACACACACACGTGCGCGCGCGCGCTCCCACCTCCCCCCCCCTCTCTCTCTCTTTCTCTTTCTCTTTCTCTCTCTCTTCCCTCCGCCCACTTAGAAACACATCATTCCGAAAACGTGCCTGCAAGACTTTTTACCTTTCTCACAGTGGGTCACATACTCGTCGTGGGCCCTTATTATCACAAAATCTCGATAATGTGAAAAAAATCGTAGAAAATCACCTTATATTATTCTCTTTTTTTTATTTATTCTGAAAAGCTCTTTCAAACGAATTCAATCAATATCATTTAAGATTAGCCAATCCTTCTCTCCCCTGCCTTTCGAAAGTGTTAAGGTAGATACTTTCAAGATTAAATAATAGATTTTATTATTCCATTGTATTTCTATAAGCTTCAATCTATATTTCGAACCACTCAGAAGTTATTTTTTGACTTAGAACTTTTGACTGGCACTGTATATTAGAAATATTTTCTTATATCTATTACAGATATTGTATAAAATATTTAATCTGTATTTTAATAATATTTCGAATAAATTAAACTTATATAAAATATGTATAAAATATTTATGTATATTTTAAAAAGACAAATAGAATGTTTACGAATATTTATCAAAATATAAATAATAAATAAATATTTATAAAAATAATAAATATTTTGTGCTGTTTGAGTAGTGATCACGATTCCGACTTTCTAAACAAAATATAGTAGTTTTAAAAATTATTTCAAAATATATACTTGGCATATTAAGCCTGAGGCGTTTATATGGCGCTAGTACAAATATGTACGACCTGTAGCAAGGTTAATGTGGCCGTATGGCTCATGGTAGAAGAGACACACAAAGAAGAGGTAGGCCAATGCGAAACTCGTCAAAGAAGGCGAATCCCGTTCACCGTTGTACAGCACTACAGCTTCGGCCTCGGCACGGATCGCCAACGAAACGAGAGAGAGCGGCAGTCAATCGGTCACCGTACACGCGTGCTTTCAGCGGTGTCTCCGGCAGTGTTTCGAGAATTACAAACTCTGCAAATTCCTTCCCTCTTCTCTCTCTCTCTCTCTCTCTCTCTCTCTTTCCCCGTCTTTCTCCCCCGACCCGTTCATACATACGTACATACGAAGTGGATTGTTCTCTCTTTCTCTCTTTCTCTCCTCGCTATTCAGGACTCTGAAACTCGTTTCAGTCAGTCACGGATTGTCCGTTGTTCCCTCGTTGTTGGTTCACCCGTTGTTGATCGCGGGCAGCAACTCACTGAAGATAAAAACGTGGATTTATATTTTTTTCTTGATTTGTATTTTTTTCTTAATCATCTGATCTTTTTGTTGAAGAATTAGTGAGTGCGCATAAACGAACGAGTGTTTATGGGTATAGAAGAATGTGGTAGGATGCGTATCCAGAAAAGATGTTTCTTGCTGAGTCTCTGCCTCTTAGGCAGAGTCACTTTTTCCTTAACTGCCGTCAATACTGAAATTACTACGTTATCCGGTAAGCTCTCAAGAAAAAAAACTCATTCTGATTGAAGAAAGAATCTTAAATTGTATATTAATAAAAAATAGCGATAAAAAAATTTTAGTATAAAAAAGTATTTTCAAATCATCATTCAAAAATCATATTTTATAAACAAAAATGGGCACGTTAATTATAATATTAAATTTGTTAATATGTACAAGCAATACCAGTAAAAAATATCACATCTTCGTAAAAAGTCTTAAAAAATAAGATCTTGTCCTCTTATGATCATTATATCTGCATAAAAAAATTTATAAGATTATTCTCTCTTTTTAAAAATTATTTAAATTTCTGAATCTAAAATCTAACAATTCCTATGTCTAAAAAATTAGATTTTTTAAAGATATTTTTTTTATACTTTTTATATCCCTTAAATATATGCTTGAGTTATATATGTAAATAAAAATATAAATACTAATGAAAATACTAAATACTAATAATGTAAATACTAATAATGAAAACAAGGGAAGTTTATAATTTCCTTAGACTTTACTTCTTAATTTTAAGAAAGACATCGGGATATGTATTTTAATAATAACACGCATTCATTAAAGCAGTGAAACGCGCAAGTTTGCGTGAAGCAGCCGGAGATCTTAATGACTGTGTAGAAAATGCGCTCAGATTCTCTTGCCATATTTGCGTTAGATCAGATTAATTAAAAACAATCAGTTTTGATATTATGTTTCTTTATATATAATTCCCAATAATATACTTCGTGAGATATTTATTTGTATCAATAGCTCAGTATAACAATTGCACACCGTTTTATTCAATGAAAGTTTAATTAAGAATAATTTTACTTATTTGAATTTATTAAATGTTTAAAAATATAAATACCGAACAATATTTACGTCTATTTGATAAATTTTGAATCTATTTTTGAAAAATTTGTGTTGTATATAACATATTTCACATATTTCAAAAGATTTACTCAAATTTTTGTGTTCATTTAACATAAGATGAATATATTAGAAAATAATACAGATATAATGTAAAAAAATGATCACAAAGAAAAGAATACTGACAGTAACTGTTTGTAAACAAACCGAAAAAACATATTTTTTCCAATAAAATTAACATTTATATATGTTAAATTAACCCACATTTTATTCATTCATCTTAGAATTTAAAAACACTTTATTTTTACGTTATTTCACTTACTCATAAATTGTGTCATTTTGACCCTAAGAAATGTTGAATATCAATTTAATACATAATCTTTAAATAACATAATCACATATCAAATTAACATTTGAATATATTGAAATTCAACACAAACTGTTAATAAAAACATAAGTGGACCGTTTCTAACACAAATACACAATTTTTTTTACTATGTATCAAATCATCAAAATACTAATCGTCGGGCTTATCATTTTCTCCTTCTCTATCGAATTTACATTGAATTATTTAAGCATTAAAGATCCAGTTTCCGAAGTAAAACAAAAATAAACACTTATGCAATAAACTAGGACCTGGCTACTTTTTAGGCGGGTGTCAATAACTATCTCGACTACCATGTGGCAATATTTATTGCAATAATCAATATATATATTTTTCAATATTTTTTTCATTTATATATATCAAATACTATATATATTTTTATTTTATTTTATTTTCATTTTACACTAGAAATTCATCTTTACGCAAAAATGAAAATAAGAGGTACAACTTTCAATGGCCTTGATCTTGACAAATATTATCCAGGTCATGATTCTGAATAACATTCAAGAGTTTTAGCTAGCAATTTTAGGTAATGCTAATATTGACGGTACTGTAATTTTTAAGCCTTATAACTCGAAAATTACTTAATGAAAAAATATTTTATTATAGTGTTTTGAAAAACTTTACAGAAGATACAAGCTACGAAAATATGCAATGAAAAATGGGGGAGTTTTATTTAAAAAATTCAATTCCTTATTCTGACAATATTATACTCACGATCAAATCCACAATACCATCTTGTGCTTCCCTCCATCTGTGTCACATAACTTTTGTCTGAAACTTTTTTTTAATCCCACCTCCTTCTCGAGTTATCGCTAAGGCGATTAAAATGAAACATCCTGTATATACGAATTTATATTGAATTATTTAATCATTAAAGATCCAGCTTTCGACCGTCGAAAATTTTTCTAATATGTAACGTTTCTATACTTAAAGTGTAAGACTGATGATTGATCGTTTGTACTATCACCATTCGATCTTATAAAAAAAAAGCCCAATATATCTTGGTTTAACTGATTTGTTATCACAATTCAATATTAAGTGTAGAATAATATGTATAAAAAAATGTTACTTCTCGATTAAGTACGTAACAATAATTGTTCTAAAGAATTATTGCTCACGATAAATCTTTTCTTAAATAATATTAAACCTTTACGATTTCCTATTCTTAATTTAAACATAAAAGACGTTACTTAGTGAAGTATTTTGTTCTTCTAAGTTCTTGTCGTAAGCATTTTTTTCTGAATGGTCACCGTACATTGATTTTAAATTAAATATACTACTGAATAAAAAATAGGAAAAAATAGGAACTTTAGGACACGTTCAAAATTATACAATATTCTGAACACCGTAACTCGGTGAAAAATTATCGTAGATAAAAAATTAAAAAAGCATTTGAAAGCTTGATCTCTACTTTCGAAATCGATAATTGATATTTCAATGTGAGTGATTCTTTATGGAAATATACGGACATAAATAGACCATCAAATCTGAAAATTTTGTATAAATTTTATAAAGGTTCAATTTGCTTTTTTGAGTGCTGTTATTGAACATTGAAACAAAAATGATCACTTTTGCTTCAACGTTCAATAATTTGGTGAAGAAAAATCGTACAGTATTCAATAAAAAAGCAAATTGAAAATAAAGATTCACTCTTTCGATTGCCATAAACCATATTTTTGTGTGATTTTTATTTCACATTATAGATCTTTACAAAATTTTCAGATTTGACAGGTATCCATTTGTGTCCGTATATCTCCATAAAGAATCAGTCAGATTGAAATATCAATTTATCTTTCAAAAGTAGATTTCAAAAGTAGAGATTTCAAGTTTTTTTGATTTTTTTTATCTAATTTTTCACCGAGTTGTGGCGTTCTGCGCAATATATATTGCGCAGTTTTAAGCGTGTTCTAAAGTGTTCCCTATTTTTTTGTTGAATAGTGTACATCGAACAAATCACTAATTTAATTACTCATATTGTTTCTATTCATTCATTTTCAAAATAATTTTTTGTCCACACCATTGTAATGCAAAAACGGTATTATTAGACAATAGCTGCGCAGCTGGGAGTCATTTTGTCATTCAGTACTTTGCAGATTTAAATAGAACTCAAATATTTTATACGCTACTTTTAATAATACTATAAAAAGTTATCCTCCAATTATTAGGAGCCGAGATAACAATATTTTTCAAAAAATCATTCTAATTTTTAAGATTAAGAATTCCATCTAATACCAATTTGTCAAGGAAAAATTGAATTTGTTGTTAAAAAATTCTCATATTTTTTGCTGCTGAAAAAGTTTGTTTAAAATCATTGGAAAGTTGAGAAATGCGAGCGTGGCAGCGCGTCGGGTGGAGTGGACGAAGCCGGCGCGCGGTCGAGGGAAGATCTAATCGGGCCGATTCGCACGTATCTGATTTCGTGCATTAAAATTTGTTAAATTTACATTTTCTCAGCAATAAATTGACGTAGAAATTATTTTTTTTAATCTGAGTAGCTCGATGAGATATAAACCAATAGCTTAACCAAATGTTTCGCAAAATAATTGAAATTTTTAGTTCTTCTTTTCTTGAATTTGTATTTTTTCGATTTATTACTAAAAAATCACGTTCTTTTTGGAAACGTATTATAGATATGTTGATGACATTGTACTCTCAATTCAAGAGTGAAACATTGTATACATTGATATGATTGTAAGTAATTTTAATAGTTTTCATCCTAAATTAAAATTTACAGTAGAGCTTGGTAATAGTTTAAACTTTCTTGATGTAACACTAATAAAGAAAGATAAAACTCTGTTATATACGATTAGTATCACAAACCAACTTTTTCGACACGATATTTAAATTATTTCTCGTGACATCCAATGTGACAGAAAGTGGGAACGATTTTGATCTAACGGACGGAATCCGTTACTATTATCACACTTTAGTTTTCATGAACAAAACTTTCGATTAGTAATAGACATTTTATTGAATAACGGATACCTTCTCAATAATATTTAATTATATCAAAAAAAGACTTTATGTAAAATTTAAACAATTTAACAGCAACGAAATTAGTACAAATAAAAATTCACAATCTGCAGTCTTTAACAACCTTTTTTACTGTTTCCTATGTTCTGTCAAAATCAAAGAAATTCAAAAGATTTTTTTCAAAAATAACAAAACTGTTAGCTCGGCTTACGTGGTTACATTTAAATTCTTTCATTAGAGTTCAAAAAGTCAAATTACATTATTTTTAACATTCTAACGTAGTATATAAAATTATTAATTGTTCTGATTATAACATTTCACATACGTAGGCCAAACGAAAAGATTATTAAAAACTAGGGTGTCAGAGCATCAATAGATATATTAATGAACACACGGTTATTACGGAATATAGATGGAATTTAATTACGAATTTGATTGGAACAAATATTAAGATTTTAGATGAAGAAAAGAATTACAACAAGCGATTAATCTCAGAGTCTATTTACATTAAGAAACAAGAAAATGGTTTAAATTTATAAGATACTGAAATGTTGGATTCTTTATATCATGAGTTATTTTAAAAAGAATGATTTTTCCAAATTTTATTTTTAATACGTATACTTGTTATTATAACTCGTTTGACTTTTCATTTTCCTTATATTTATTATACTTTTCCTTCACTTATTAACGTTTCATAATTTCATTTGATCTCTTCACTCTTGAAATGTCTTACTGTACGCACAATCTAAATTATCTGATCATCGTCAATATGTAATGTAAGTGTATCCAGTTTTTTAAATAATTTTTTTGTATTAGTATTTTATGTCTTTTATTATTTTTCATATTATTGTATTTTGCAGATGTAATTCGTTTGAGTATTTAAATAGTTAAAAGTTATAACAGACAATTTTTATATTTATTATATTGACGAAATACAATAATAAGCGATCAGTACATGTTCAAATTTACATAAAATTTTTTCAAACTTACATTGAAGATGACCCAATAATAAGGGTCGAAACGTCTGTAATTTTAATAAAAAATAATAATAACGGCTGTGGGAATCAATGTTTACGAAGGAGTTTATTAGATTATCTTATATTTATTTAATTTATTATATAAACCTTGATTTGATTTCGACGCACAATACAATAGAAAATTGACATTTCGATTCCTTTTTGAGTCATCCTCAGAAAGAATTATCCATAATAATAATTTCTTATTCCGCAATTAATCTCTTTAAGTCATTTTCTTCAAGGATTATTTATAATACAAGTTCTTATTCCGGAAATTCTGTAATTTTATTTCATTTCTGAATATAAGATATTTTTGCACATCAACAATCTATGCTGATTCACTTTGGCTTTCTACGATTAAAATGTTTATATGTTATTTAAAATGCTCCTCGCCCCTTATTGAGTGGCTGAGAGCCGCCGAGCGGCCGAGATTGCCGAAAAAACATTTTTGGTCAATTGAAACAAGTGAATTGTGTGAGAAGGAGCTCACTATCTCATTCATTCTCGCCGAAGGCGAGCATACGTATATATTGTACAGCTAAGGACTTCGATTTTTTCTCTCGGTATTTTTTTAAAACTTCCAAAAATTCAAATTATTTCGTCTTTACGTCAAATTTAATTGTAAATGATAAGGTTTAGTCATGCCGCACAGACTATGAACATTAATGTAGAAAAGTGATCATTTTTGTGAAAAATCAGTTTGTGAAAATTTCCGAAGGAAAGAATTGAAGTCCTTGAGTGTACATAGGTTCGTGGTTAAATGTGTGGCTACCGATTTCGTCTACCGCCATTTGATTCTATGTCTACGTCAACACAGAATTCTTAACTAAATACTCAGGAGCCTTAAAGTAGCACAACTCACGATAACATCAAAATGATTAAATTGAATCGTGATTGATCAAAAAATGATTTTTAAAGTAAACATTATGGAGCTATTTTAACATCATGATAATTTTTGTTCTGTTTGAATATGTTTTTCAATTTATTGCATATAATAAATTTTAGAAACATTTCTGTTAAAACATTTCATATGACAGAATTCTTTCAGAATTGTTATACATGTGAAAGATTGAAACATTTCTGAAAATTTTCCGCAACAATCGATGCTGTATAGAAGGGAGTGCCCCCTCCAAAATCTAACCAACACTACAATATGACCATATATTTTTATTGGGTGGCTTTTGCGTCGCGTAGAAAGTCATAAAATATATTTTAAAGTAGAAAATTTTTGTTTCATTTAGTAGAAAAGATCGAGATATCATTTTTCAAATTTTTTAAAATAACTTTTTAATGAACAGTGACCGTCACCTAAAACCTGTTGGAAGCCACTCAGGATTATTGGAGGTGGCGGCCTTATTCTATACATATTTATCCATTTTTTATTTACTTCATACGTTGACATTAAAGTATTTAATGAAATAATTACGCAATAGTTTAAAAAAATGAAGTATATATATCTGTAAAAACAAAAACTTGTCATCAATACAAGATCAGTACAAACAAGATGTTGGAAAAAACATTGGTTTAATTCAATTCCTATTCTTAGTTCTGACCACAATCTCATATTATCAAAACTCATATCACATGTAGCAACAAAACTGTATAGCCTATATTATTATTATTATTATACAATTATTATTATTATTATTATTATTATACTTTTTCAAAATAACATGGAAGAATATACTTTTAATTCATCGAAATTAAAATACACTGACTGTTTTCAATTAGAAAACAAGCTTATTATTAATATGTTGATAAGTGATTTCCGATAACTTGCTCACATTTGCGATTTATAGCGATTTTATTGAACAAATAGACTTCATTGAATGTTATTATTATTAATTTTTCATAATCTTTCAAATATTTCTTTTCAATTCCAATTTCCTTTCATCCGCAATTGAACGCACACACACATATATAATACAATCTGCATCCCTTTTGACAGAACTTGCCACTTTCTGAGCGTTATTGATAGTACGTGAGCGGTATCTGTAGTGTTACACGCATGAGTCTAGATTTTTAAAAAATTTCAAGTAATTTCATTACTAGTATTCTTGGAAACTTCTCCTTATAAGGAGATGGCAAGAATTGTAAAATGCAAATGAAGTAAGCCATAACTACCCAGTTAATCAAACTTGCAAAGATAGATTTTGAGCAAAGTTTGTTATAAGATTTTTGATGCCTGAGAGACAAATTTCAAACAGAAACTGGTAAGCAAAATGTTAGCAAAATATCGACAGAATAGTAACAGATTTGATCAAAGAATGTTAGCAGATTGGTCTCATCTGAGATCGCATATTGTTTTATTGAGCATCTGTTAACATTCTATGCTAGTAGAAATTAAACAGAATCTGACGGCGCAGAAACCAAACAGGATTTGCACACGATCTAATGATAGAAATCTAGCAGACTAACGGTAAAAATCAAGCAGATTGATTCTCTCTCTCTCTCTCTCTCTCTCTCTCTCTCTCTCTCTCTCTCTGTTCTGTAATATAATATAAAATTGTAGAATAATATGATGTATATGTATTTATTTGTATATTTCAGCTTTAATATGAATAAAATATATTTAATTTATTAATACAATTTTATTAATACAATTTATTAATACAATTTTTTAAAATTATTTCTTCAAAATAAAAAGAAATTAAATTTCATTTTAAGAAATTTTTTCAGACTGATAATGTTACAATTTTAATACCTAAAAAACAGCAAAATCTCTTATTTTTGCTGTCAGTATTGTGCAAATCCTGCTCGATTTCTATTGCCAATTTCCTGATATAGAATGTCAAATATTCTATTTGATTTCTGCTATCAATTGACATAGAATATTTAACAGATACTATTGACAAAATGGAAGCAAAATGCGACTTCAAATGAAGTCAATCTGCTGACATTTCTTGATTAATCTATTGTCAGAATGCGATCCCATGGTGCGGAATACGGAATTGGCGGAACGCTCGTGATCAATTCCGCAACATTCCGCCGATTCCGCCGTTTTCTGTTGCGCAAATTTATTTCTTTTGCGGATTCCGCCGATGCCTGCATGTGTGCGTACATGTACATATGTATACTCATAAAAATTAGCCTTGTTAAGCTGGTTTAAATGGAGAAAATGTCTCTTACAAGCGCATGATTAATTAACATACTGAAGCGTGATGTTTGGATTCCCATCTAGATGCTTTTCGGGTTATGTTTAATCCTTGTTTAACATTTGGTAAATAACAAGAATGGAGTAATATCTGGTTAGCATTCAAGTGGGAATCTGAACATAACCTCGAAGATAATTAATTAAATCTCCAGATAAATAGGTCAGAACACGAATGTGTATATATAGGATGATTCAGAAAAAACGTTTGTCCTTAAAGTGTCATATTCCTGACTTAATTCTAAGATGATTTTTCTTTTGAAAATTTTGTCTGAAGCTTTCAAATTACAAGAAGAAATAGTTAGCGTCCATGCATTTACGTGCAGCAAGCAGCTGACTGCTTTTCTTGGTCATGAATGCAGTCAATGCACTGCGCAGTGAGTACAGTTCATGCATTACTAAGGCACTGCGTGAACTGCACTCACTGCACTCACTGCACATAAGAAAATCAATCAGCTGCTTGCCACACGTAAATACATGTTGTGTTGTTATACGGACTTACAGACGTGTTTCTTTCTTCTTTGCGATTTTCAATCGCCGAATAATCATTTGTGATTGTCAGTAATTAATTAATAAATTGGTTAACGTATTCCTCGTTTCATCAAATAAGTGTAATCGAAATGTCAATATAACGTTGAAACGTAACAATTTATAAAAGAAGAAATTCATCGTGTGATTTATTATATAATATCTGAAGGCATTTAACATTTGAGTGAAGAAAGTGATAGTAAATTTATTTATTGTAAACCGTTGTGTCGAGCACTATTACGGTGTGCATCCAAACTTTTTCCTTCGACTGTTTCAAGAAACTAGAACAAAATGGAATTATTGAACATCTAAAGTAATAACAATTTTATAAAATAATAATAAGTTTTTAAAGTGTATTTGGCTTACGTTTTTATTTTTACAATTCTTTGACTAAGAAGTGCGATCGCTTTTCTCATAAGTATGTAATAAAAAAAAAAATGCTATGAGTGCAATAGCATAGATAAAAAATTGTTAAAGAAATTTTTGTAAAAATGAGAAATTAGACAATAATTGTGTGCTACAAGTATTGTAACGCCTATTGACATAAAATTAAGTCTAACAAGTTTTTAATCGAATTGTAAGAAATGCTTTTAGAAATTCGTACTGAAATAATTATTTTTCACGATTAACTGGAAAGTGGATGGAGCAAAACGGCTTATGAATTCGAATTCAGTGACCCAAAATCTATAAGAAACACCTCTTCTGCTTCGAAGTACTCTTCAAAAATTTTTTTTGTGGTCTTGTAATTGTTTGATTTGTATGTCAATAATAATTTTAATTACGTGTTTTTCGCATGTAATTATTGTCTAATTTCGCTCTTTTATTTTTTTGACGATTTCATCAATGTAGTTGAAAAAACAATCCGATACACAAAAGAGTTCAATATTCATTTTAATTTTATCATTCTAATTTATAATTTAACAAACCTATTTGTAGTATGTATCATATTTATAATTTAACGAAATCATCATATTTATATTTATAGTAGATATCATATTTAAAGCATGTAAAAGAGATAATGTAGTAGAGGGGAAAAGAAGAAACATGTTTTTATAAACATGTGAATGCGTCCGATTAGTATGCGCCTCATGTGTCTAATCGTGAGCTCTTCCCCGTCTTCTCTATGCAGCCCGTGATACGATATTTCTTTTTGTAATTTGAAAACTAAGACAAAATTTTCACAAAGGAAAAATCATTTTAGAATTAAGTCAGGAATATAACACTTTAAGGACGTTAAATGTTTTTTCTGAATCACTCTGTATAATATACAGAAAGGCGAAAATATAAATCAAAATCAAAATGGATATACAAAATGAAGTTGGGGCAATGTCCCTGTACGGGATGGGCCATTTAAAATTTGGAATTTAATTTGGCTCTAAAAAAAAAACGTATGAATATTTTTCAAAGTTTATGGCTTTATTGGAAAGGTAGTACATTGCCATTAAACATGAAATATAATTTCATTCAAATGACTTCCACGGCTGGCTGCACAATACCCCATTCTATCAACCCAATTTTTCAGTACATTTTCCATTTTGTATGGGCGCGTATTTCATCGATGGCAACTTTGATTTCATGTTTTAATTCTTGAATCGTTTCTGGCTGATTAGTGTAACTCATCCTTGACAGTTCCCCATAAAAAATAGTCCAGCGGAATCAAATCGCAGTTGCGAGAGAACGGCCAATTGACATCAGCATTTTGGCTGATTATGCGATTTTCGAAGACAGATCAGCAAAAGATTTCCCAATTTTGTTCAAGTGTATAGCGACTCATTTCATAAATTCAAACAAAAAACTAAATTTCTGATATGTCATAAATGTTATTATGTCTTTCAAACTCAAAATAATCGTAGTTGAAATTCCAAACGCTAGATGGCCCATCCTGTATGTATGTGTGATTTTCGATCCGCAGAAATTTAGTTTTCTATGTCCCATGAAGTGGAATTTACAGATGCCCAAGCCAATGACAAACGCTATTCGCTCTAGTTGATCTAATAAAAATAATCTACGAGAAGACTCTTGTAATTGATCAGCGCTAATTGCGCATTCTGGAAGTTCCACTCCATGGGATATAGGAAAACACATTTATCGGAATTGGCGGAATGAAGCCACGACCAAGCATGAATATTCTGCTGATTCCGCATTGCGCCAATTCTGTCACCATAGGACCGCACCCTCAGTGTGTTGACATTTGGTTATATTTGCTTACTGGGTAATTCGAACGGGCAAATTGCTTGGACTAGAACTGTAAAAGGATTGTGAACAGACTGATTTTGATAAAACTGTGGTTAAATTTTCAATCTTCTATATGATAATTGTGCGTTGATATGTAAGAAAGTTGGCGTAGCTGAAGATGCATGATTATACTTTTTCTTATTCGGTCAACAAGAGTTTAAATCCCAGCAGCGTTAACTTTTTTTTTAAGTAATAATTAAAGGGATAATTTTTACATTGTGTGTTGTAGAAAAAAATTAAGTTTGGAGAAATGTAAAAGTAATTGTTCATACACAATTACCTATGTACAATTTTATATATAATTATATATAAGCAATTTTTTTACATTTCTCTAAACTTAAGTTTTTCAAAAACTTATAGGGCGAAAATTATTTTTTTAGTTATTTTTAATGTTTTCACATTATATTTTATAATGTAATTTACTTTTCTTCTTTTTTAAGTAAAAATACTAATACTAATTTTTTATTATATATGTATAGTAATAAGTAATGTGATTTCTTGAAGTTTGAATTATTTATTAATTATTATAAAATTTAAATATTGCTGTACAATTTTGAAGATGAAAATCAAATACAAATTAAATACAAACAGGCCACACACCAGCATGAATATTTTATAATATATAAATAAATGGATTTTAAAAAATAATAAACAAAAAGTATCAATTATATTTTCCTCTAAATATGTTCACAGCATAAAATGTTTTTGTAAAAATAATATACTTCATAGTACTCATCCTATTTGTATTTTAAATGTTTTTTACGTTGATTTTCATTCATGAAATTGTATGGAAACGTCCAAATTTTATAATAAATAATTAAAATTTATTTTTAATTAGCTTACTTTTAAAACATTATTCGTAAAATTTAACTTATTTCAAAAGTTTTTTAAAACATTTTTAAGACATTTTTGGAGAGTTTTAAAATGCAGAGTTGACAACACTAGCTGATACTTGCATCACAGTATTTTATGGCTGTGACATGAACAGTCACGAGATTAATCAATGAAAATGGAGATTTCAAAAACATGAAGGATATTTATTTCCAATTTGTCATCTCTAAACTTCAATTTCTCAAAAACAAATAATGCGAAAATTATTTTTTTAATTATTTTTAAATTGTTTTCATATTATTATTATTAGTATTACACTAAGAAGTAATTTTACAAAAGAAAAGATGTACATAGAAGGATGAATATATTTCATATATAATAATGTACGTTTATGAATGTTTATACAAGTTTATGTATGTTTGTACATAATTGTACATATTCATGCATGAAAAATTGTTTATTGGGTTAAAATGCGACACTTAGGCTTAAAGTATTTTCTTTCAATTTTCCCTTCCAAATGATCTATGGCTTATCTCATTCGGCATTTTATGCTTGCAGTTCTTGCTATCTCCTTAAATCAAACGTTTATATTTTATAGTATGTCAGGCATATTTAAATCCTGATATTGTAATCATATTTTACAATCTCTTGCATTCTATAAAAAGAATTTGCTAAAAAATGTGCATTTTTACGAAAATTCCCTGATCAAAAAATTTCGCTGAAATTATTCCAATAATTATTCCAATAATGTTTTGGAATATTTCAACAAAAGAGTTGAAAATTTGTTAAAATTTCTAAAAGTGAATTTTTCAGCTAACACTGACAAATCGTTGAAACTAAATTGAAAATATTCTGAAATTTCTCTGAAATTCTTGCTGGAATTTTTCTGAAATTTTGCTAAAAATGAATTTTTCAGCTAAAAATCGCTGAAATTAAACTGAAATTTTTCTGAAATACTGAAATTTTACCGAAAAATGTTCCAAAAGATAGGCTGTGTATGAAAATAGCCGCTTGAATCTGAAAAACCTGGAATCTGAATAATTCACACAAAAATATAACATGTTCTTCTAGCTACTATTATGCAATTCACAAATGTAATATTTTTCGATATATTTTTCCATAGACATTATTAATATTTTTTGAGGGAATAGGGGGTGTCGGATATATATTAAAAATTTAATAATTTCAAAAAAGTAAAATATTTCTAATAATTTTACTAAATATTTAAATTTCTTAAACATTATATTCTTTTTGCTAATAGATAACAATGGCGAAGGTATTCTAGGAGTACAGTCTGTTCATACAGAATGGCGGAATGATACAACAGAATTAAAAAATGTATATCCAACAAAAGAAGCTGACATCAAAATTACAACTGAAGCTAAGAAAAAGTCTGTAACGGACTTTAAAGTCAAAGGCGATCAAAAATACCAAAAATTCGTCATCAATGATGACTCGCAGGAAGTTGTAGACTTCAACACTTCAGTAATGTCACCGATTTTACCTATGATTTTACCTGAAACAAAAATCAATCAATCTTCAGCGATAATAAAATCTATGAACATTATGAACATAACGACTCCCTTTCTTCTTCACGGAGTACCAATAGTCGCTATAACGAAGACGGTGTTACCAACTAATCGTGCTGTCCAGAATATGACAAGTAAGACAGTGGGGATTCCAATGACGAAAGAGATAATGTCATCAAGAGGCAGAGACTTAAATATCACTGCTTCAGAGCCAATGAATTCATTGCACGCTAATATCACAGATCTCAGTGACATCAGCATGGATGAGAATGACAAAGAAATTGAAGGTAAATATAAATAACAGATATCAATTTTTTCTTAGATATCAATTCTTGTTAATAATTTATGACAAGGTAGAAAAAACTACTAAATTATTATTATATAAATATAAAACTATTATATAAGTATATTATATAAATATAAAACGTATTCGAAATTAATTATATTAATATATTAAAAATACATTTCGTAAATTAAACAATTTACAAAAAGATTATTGTTACAACAATACATGCTCTTTGTGAGCATACTTTTGAAATAAATATAATTCACTTTGTTTTTAATTCATATTCAATATATGAAATTAAAAGTAAGATTTGTTTCATGTTGGATGAAGTCATAAGATAATTTTAAACTTTTATTTCATCATTTAAGGTCTATCTCAAATAATTACATAATTAATATTCACATAATTTATATAAATAAAGCACATGTATTTAAAGCAGCTAAATTTTGATAATGTGTGAATGTTGCAGTTCATTTTATCAGGCTTAGGAGCAACTTGATATTAATTAAAGTTATTCCATCAAAGAATTTTTATATACGCTCGTTATATTTTGTGATCAAAAAGTATCCGAATTTTATTTTTTTTTTTAAATCGTGGAAAAACTAAATCAAATCCGTTTACTTTGCTCAGTTTTGATACATATGTTCTTCAAGTTTGATAAAAAAATCGTGGCATTCCTTCAAGTCGTTTAAGAATGATAGCTATTTATGTCAGTGAAGATTTTTGTACGCGGCGATTTTTATCGAGTAAAGAATTTGTTTGATTTTGCGTTACGAAAGAAATAATAATCTTTTTTTGTTTTTATTTATTCTTTGTAATTTTAATGTCATTCGCAATTGCAAAATTTTTCTCTATTGAATCCTGCTAATGAATTTATTTATTGCTTCAAAGTTATGATTTATGTCGTTCATAGACCGTAATTGTATCTTTATTTAGTACGATCAAATTGAACAGTTCCTTAGCTGCTTTTGTATCATATATTGGATTTTTAATCCAATTCTTCCATTTCTCATGTGGATTTTGACACTAAATTTTGAGTGTGTATGCTTCATGATACTACATTATAACACTGGCCCTGATAGCCACTACTACATCATACTTTCAAAGAAACTACAGAGAGACTGTAAAGATACAAAAATATCCCAATAATCTAAACAGAGAAAATGGCTACAGCAGAGAAGAAGAAGCAGTAGAAAATCACATTTTCCCAATCACTCAAGATTGACTTCTTCATTCTCCTACTTTCTTTCTTCCCCTACTCTGTTTCTTCCTCTCTATCTCTAAATTATAAAAGATCATATAAAAGGGTATATAAAGGAGGAATAGGCTACTTCTTGCCCTGATGAAATAAACTATAACGTTCATGAAATGTTGACATTCCATGAATGGACATGAACGGAAATAATCTGCGAAATGTATAGCTTTTATCTTGGAAAATCTTGGAAATCATTTCCAAAATTCTCAAGAGAGTCTTCGTTGAGAGCTTAAACAATCTGATCAATTGTCTCTAGGTGGAGAGTATATCGCATCACATAACGAAACTGCCATAAACATTTCTTCGATGTTGTTTCCGAAAGCATCAATATGTATCCATGGAAATCGCACTTACTCAGTAGGTGAGAACATTGTCCGAGACTGCGAAGAGAAGTGCATATGCTCCGAGAATGGAATTATGAATTGTCAACCGTTATGTATTTATCCTTACGTTAAAGCGGGCAGAGAGCTTAAGAATCATATGTGTCAAGAAAAATTGATTGCTGAAGAACCATGTTGCGCCCTTATTTTCTGTCCTGCAGGTTTAGGTATGTCTTTTGTTTGATTCTATTTTTCTTATTGTTCCAAAAATGCCATTAATTTATTTATAGACATTTACATTTATTAACATTTTAATTTGCATATTATCTGCTGTATATAAATAGAACGAAAAAATTATATTTCATAATTTGTAATTATTATACGTACAATATATGTCTAAGCAACATCACAAATAGCATAAACTATTTATACAGGGTGTTTCAGTAACTCTATTACAAGTCAATATCTCCGTTACTGTTAATAATACGCGGAAATATCTAAAGCATTAATTGTTTAGTTCGAAAGAACATATATTACGATAGAAATCATTTTTTTCTCAATCATATTCCCTGATAACTACTTGTTGTTGCTGTCATGTTGCCGAAAATAAAGCGCATTTGTTTTCACAAATTTAGAACAAGGTATATAAGTTTGCCTGCGGTATAACATCATGTGAATTCAACATGTATTGCTGCCAATTTGCCGTGTATTTGCTATAAATGAAATCAAAAATTTTCCATGAATGGAAGTCATTTTGTTGACAACAAAATGAGAAACAGTTTGCTTTGAATGTAAATTTCAAATCTTTCCTCGTGTTGAATACATTTGATTATATATTATATTTTCAGCAATTATTTTGATTATATATTATATATTATATTTACGCAATAACTAATCGAAATTTGTACTCAGTATTAAATTGCATGATTTTGCAAAATATGCTTAGCTATCAAGGTTTTTAGAGATTTCAAGATCATCGATTTTTTTTTAATAGGATTACATATTTCTACCATTATAGCGTAATAGCTAAGATTGAGATGAATCCAATGACCAATAATATAATGACCTTCACGTGACTTGAGTATGAAAAAAATCAGAAATTTGAGAGAATGGATGCAAATGGAGCGAATAATGAAATAAGTATAATTATAAAGATTGATAAAGGAAAATTTATTTGTATTTATACATGTATTTGTTTGATTTATTTTCTTTCAACGCTACAAAGAAAACTCCAAATATTGTGAAGATTATTCTCTAACAACAGTCTTTTACTTAATGCTCTTCCTACAGAGAATATATTTTGTGACCAATCAAGAGTAAATAACATTTTAATAGAAATAAATAATAATCCCCTACAAATAATTTCAAATATGAGATTTGTGAAATTCTATTAAGAAATAGAAAAAATGAAATGTTTTTTTCTAACAAGATCAAAGTATTTTATTTATTTTTATTTATTTATGTTCGATCTCTTTATACAGTTAAACTGTTTTTTTTTTCTATTAAATTCTGGTAAAGTTTTTTTTATTTATTTAGCTTTACTCTTTTCATGTAGGAGAGAGTAGGGTAGTAAACCTATTTACAGTTTTTGCTCTCTATAAGACATAAATAAAGTTCGATCATAAATTAAAGATGCTGTTGGAAAGATCACTTAATTCCCTTTATTTTTTTTTTTTTACTTCAGACCACTGTATCTCTCATGTAAGAACTATAATAGAAAATGTAAAAATGCTTTTTCTCGTCCGATTTGGAACTATTGATTCCAAATTGGACTATCCGCTAATCTAAACGGACTCCTATTTTTATGAAATTTTAGATAGAATTTTAAAATATTTTAATGTATTTTTGTTAGTATTGAGTAAAAACGAACAATTAAAAGAATTACGAGCAAATTAAAACTGACTTTATTGACAGTTTTATATTTTTAGAATTCAATAAAACTCAATTAATCTGAGTCTGATGACTCATGGTATTTTACGGATTTATTTTTTTGGACCAGATCTGGCGGCCGATCACAGTACTACAACCAGGTCTATAAGTTATCTACTATACTAGTAGGTCCGATTTGAATATCCAAAAAGAAGTTTGATGGATACGGGTTCTTTGAAACTTTGGAACAAATTTTACATTTAATAAATCACAAAAGTAATTACAAAACGCTTAATATTGTTGAATTCTACACTCTTTATCTTTAATCAATTACCTTTCAAATTTTTAACACCTTTTAAATAATGATTCACAAGGATTTTCTTTTTTAAAAAAGTTTTTACACGAAAATATATATTTGCGTCTATTCTGTGAATACATTTAGCTGAAAATATATATTTGCGTTTATTCTATGAATGTTATGACAGAGAATTGTCAAACTGCTGTCACATGTTCGGTGTCTTATGAGGATTTTAAATTAGCACGCAAATCTTCTCCGTCCATAATTCTTCGAAACGATGTGGTGATTTCTATCATGCCTGTGGTGCACACGCTGATTGTACACAGTCATAAAGAACCTACAGTCGATTCTGTTTATACGACGATTTTGTTTATAGAAATACACATGGCAAAGATATTCTCTCGGTGATTTGCCATTGCCTGACGAGAGGAGCTACACGTACGAAAATTTTTCGGTTCTGCTTGGGATCGAACCTGGATCTCTGGCATAGTAGTCTCGTACGCTGCCTGTTACGCCACGCTCGCGCTCGTCAATTTACTTAACCGTATTCATTTAAATTAAAAAGATCCTATTTGATACACGGTCCGATTTAAGCCACTTTCCCTTATAAATAATTTAATATATAGGGTGCGTCACCAAAATCTGGACAAATCGAACAATTTCTTTAAACAAAATGTTTTTAATAAAAAATTAAATATTATAAAAAATCCTTTTACATGACACTTGGGGAATCCCTATAGAGCAATTATTCGATATATCCTCCATTAGCTTGAATGATGACCTCTATTCTCGATCTGAAGCACGCTGTAATGTAGCGCTGTCCATGTCGACAATCCTGCCTCAATAGCAATCCTTAATGAGTGATCATATTGGGATGCCGAAATTTGTTTGTGACTCTTTTAACTACGCTTCACATGTAATAGTCCAAGGGATTTAAATCTGGGCTGTTGGGAGACCAGAATGGAAGTCGAAGCGAGCAACTCGGCTTATTCTGGTAGCTTCAGAGAGTATCTGTCATATCTTTAATGTGTATGATTTGTATCGAAAATCCTTATCGACATTGTTGGCTCACTTACACCAACAATCGATGTTAATTTTCATTTCGATCGCAACGATTGCCTTGGGTCATCCGAAATCAGCGTTTGAACCCTTTCAACGACTGCGGGAGTCCTCGCGGTGTGTTCTTTCGAATAACTCTTCCTCTAGCATACTGGAACCTTGAACTGTTCTAAAGTCGTATATTTTATCACAATGTCATAAACGGTTGATCTCGGATATCCAAAGAACCGAATTATTTCCGTTGCTGAGCGCCCAGCGCGGCGGCCTTCGATGATTGCGGCTCTTCGATTATACTTCGCACTTGGTTTCAAGCAGCCATTTTGAGAATATAACTGTTTATTAGAAGCATCAGGCTTTCTCGGACGCCAACAACAATCTCTGGCGGAGGCACAATATAGCGGAAAATTTAAATTAAAATTTGTCCGAATTTTAGTAACGCACCCTGTACATACATTATTATTAACTTTAGAAGATTTAATAATTATTAATAATAAAAAGTCACAATAGTAATTCTCAAACAAAATAAATTCATTAATTGTCCTACCCTTATTTAAATTATACCACATTTTCATCGCGGAAAAAACTCTGATTGATATATTAATACGGCTACTTATCCTCATTAATTATCTTCTTGCGTAAGAACCTCTTTTCTCTATTACACTATGACGGCACCTGCTTTTTAATTGTCCTTTTCTCCCTAATCTTCACACTAAAATAGAGAACATGCTCAGTCTACTATTGATCTGTTTTCTGTTCCTGCATTAGACTATTGCACTAGAACTCTTTTTTTCGCTTCGCTGACATATACTTATCTTAAGTTCCAAATGTGTGCACCAGTTCAGCCAGAACAGACCTAGAAAATATACTTATGTCTATGACTGCGTTCAGCAGAGAAAGCAGCTTTGAAACTATTGTAAAATTATTCAATTCATTTATACATTTAATTTATACATTTAAGAATAATTATATATAAGGAACTAAAAGCAAGAACCAATCATAGAATGAAAAATTTTGCAACAATTGCAAAGCTGTTTTCTCTGCTGAACGGCCTATGATTCTTATTGTGTCCATGAGTGTTATTGTGTTCTGCAAACATTTTTTGTAAAAATATTTTAATAGAAGAAGATTTGAACAGAAGAAAATTGGATTTGCGAATAAATCCAATTAGTAACCAATGAATTAGTACCAAATGAAGATTCATACGTGAAAATATGGCAATTATTTCCTATGAAAGAAAATAAAAAAGGCCAGGTTTGGAAATGAACAAAAATTATTTTATTAAGGGAAGCTCGGGTAGCCTCGAATGGTGGGCATCCCCGATCACTCAAATTTTTCAGCGAATTTCTAAGCCAAAAGAAAAACAAAGCGTCATGACGAAACTCGTCGTAGACACTATTTCGACGTGATGCTTTGTTTTTATTTGTAGATTAGAAAATCACTGAAAAATTCGAACGCGGAGATTTACGTTGCAAATCGGAGGCATTGCAAATCGGAGGCGTCCGTTTGCTCTTTTACCTCGAAAATCGTTCGGCAACTCGCATCTTTCTGCTACATATCATCTCATTTGCGTTCGGTATTAATATTTTTAGAGCCAATCGAGCTGCTTGATCCATTCCGGATTCAAAAATCGAGCGAAAATCTGCAGAGCTAATGAGATTTCCGCACCTAAAATTAAATTTATAACTTGTATATTTATGATAATTCTGGAAAAAAATGTTGCTGAAATTATTCTACGTTTTAGAACACTTCAACAAAATTTCAGCATTTTTAAAAAGTTTCAGTTTAATTTAAGCGATTTTTAACTGAAAAATTCATTTTCGACAAAATTTCAGAAAAATTTCAACAAAATTTTCAGACAAATTTCAGCAAGAATTTCAGAGAAATTTTAAAGAAATTTCAGTTGATTTCAGTGATTTTTCACTGAAAGTTTTTCACTATTAGCTTCAGTTAGTTGAAAAATTCACTTTCAGTTTCAAATTCAATTTCAGCAAATTTTCAGCAATTTCACTGAAATGTTCCAAAACGTGGAATAATTTCAGCGAAATTTTTCATCAGTTTTCACCAGTAAAAAATATATCCAACTGATTCGTTAACACATACATTCATCTCTTTTAATACTTCTATTTTACAAATAGTGTATTTGAACTGTTATAATGTCTGAGTCTAGAAACGCTGAAACAAATGCTATCAAATAGAAATTGATGGAGTACAATATTTAACGAGGAAAGTAAGTTTTTAATTCTTTTCCTCTTTATGAATTTGAAGTATTTGAAAACAAAATTTGCTAGTTAATTTTAGATCAAAATTTATGTTGCACATGTAGAATGAAATAAAATCAAACTGTATTAATATATTAAAGTTTAATATATATTTAATTAATATATTAAATTCTAACATAATAGTGATATACCTTATAAATTGCTGGAATTTATTTTGCAATGTAGTATTTTTTTTTTTAAGAAAACACCTTGCATATGAGTCTGCTACATTCATGTGTAGTGATCTATTTTTAGTATATAAAAGTATTATCAGTTTCTAGTAAAGCGAAAGAAATTTTCAATTAATAGGATATTTTTTATTTATTCATAAAAATAAACAATTTCATTTTATAATTTAAGCTTAAAGGATAGTTTATAACTCAGTAGCGTTCGGAATTAATTTTTGGCACTCGGATTGCTCGAAATCACGTGATCAATCTCAGATTTACATTGCCGAACGCACCTAGGGAATGCCCGCCGTCCAAGATTACTCAAACTTTTCTTATCTCTTTAGTCAAAACTGTGTTATGAAAATTGCAGAAGCTTGCGATCTTCGAATGCTTCTCTCTTATCCTAATAACTGCAGCATTTCTAATAGTCTCTTTCTTTCATCAGTAGTCATCATATGTCCATACATGGATTACTCCTATTTTCAGCATCAGTATTCACATTGCACATTTTATGTTTAATACGAAAATATATATAAATTCAATACAAAAAGTTCCACTTATGGTCAAACTAAAAATTCTTATTTTTATGTAAAAATAAAAATAACAGAAATAATCTATAATGCTTGATTTAATCTTGACAAATGTAATCCAAATAATGATTCTGATTCAAGAGATTTTAACGTGCGGATGATTTCTTTATATCCATTATGCGTTTATATATTCTTATGTACATGCTTGCGCATTTTTGAGTAAGTGAATGTGTACTTGTTTGAGTGACAATTCGGTCCTTAGATGCTAATGAAATTTTGGGGTACAACCAATTCCTTCCAAAATAGAGTGTATATATATATATATATATATATA
>NW_017259203.1:46578-54190 GCF_001594045.1 Atta colombica
CACACACACACACACACACACACACACACACACACACACACATACGCGCGCGCGCAGAGTTGAATATGAAATGAAATATTTGTCATATCTTCGTAGTTAAATTATGTCTATAGCAGTTAAAATTTATTTTTTCGTCACTTTCAAAAATTATCCCGAAGTCAATAAAAGCATTTAAAAAATGCTTGAGACGAAAGTTTCATATTGTTTCGCACAACACCCGAATCTGCAACAATAAATATGTTCCATTAAAAATATTGACATATATATATATATATATATATATATATAATATATATATATATACATATACATATGTATTTGACATAGCTGTTGAATCAAATGAAACGTGTGTATTCAACAACAAGACAGTGACGATAGGACAACGTGTCGAAGACGGCTGTTCCAGAGTATGCACTTGCGAAGCTAGCGGCCACTTAAAGTGTAAACCTAGGCCCAAGTGTCCTCCGAACGAGACTGTAATCAATGAGCATGATCGATGTGTCGTATTAATCGATCCTGGGTATGATATTTAACGAATAATTTAATTAAGTGTCATGCAAATTTAATTACAAAATTAAATAATTTACAATAACTAATTATCTTGATCTCTAGAGATAAATGTTGCACAGTTACACTTTGCGACGTTACTTTGGGCGAACACGAAGTTAAATCAGAGAATTCCACCGAATTGAATATACATTTGATGGACGTGAAGGCATTAAACTCGACGGCTATCAAATTAATATTATCGACGAAGAATCCTCAAGATATTACTATAGAGATTTCACAGAACAATCATGTATGGAGACAACAAAATCCTGATAAAGGTGAATAAATCTTTATTGATGAATATAAAAATATTATTATTATTATATTTATACTGGATGAGTAAAAATATCCTGCGAAATATCTCGAAAATTAAGCATTTCTAAACGAAATGTTTCCTCCAAGAATTGTAAGGTTTTAAATGATCTATATTCATTGATCTGATCAATCTAATCTTGGATGGCGTGGCCAAAGTCAGGTCAAAGTTACATCGATTTTTTAAAATAGAACACCTTATTTTTTATTCCAAAATCTAATAACTGGTGTCAAGAGCTTTCCAAAACACTACAATGAAGTTATTTTTCATAAAGTATATACTTTTCAAGTTATGAGGTTTGAAAATTACAATACCGCCTGCATTAGCATTACGCAAGGTGATCAAAGCTGTCCGATCGACAACTAAAACCTCTTGAATGTTGTTCAAAATCATGTCCTGGATATCATTTATCAAGATCAAAGCCATTGGAGATTGTATCTTTTATTTTCATTTTTACATAAAAATAAATTTTTAATGCAAAAATAAAAATAATCTCCAATGCCCTTGATCTTGACAAATCCAGGACATGATTCTGAACAATATTCAAGAGGTTTTAGCCGTTAGTCGGACACCTTTGATCTTATGTAATATCAATACCGACGATAGTGTAACTTTCAAGCCTTATGACTAGAAAAGTATTCAATAAAAAATAACTTTATTATATATATTTTGGAAAGCTTTTGATATCGGCTATTAGGATTCTGGAATAAAAAATAGGATGTTCTATTTAAAAATCGACGTGATCTTAACTTGATCTTGGTGACGCTAGCGTCTGACTGATCAATGAACAGATCATTATCTTACAACTTTTGAAGAAAACATTTCTTTCAGAAATGCTTAATTTTTAAGATATTTCACCGGTACAGGACTTTTTACCTATATAGTATCGCCATATATAAGCGAAAAAAGTAACAAATGCGAGTGACTTCCCTTCCGAAAATTCTTATAAATATTTATAAGTAATCTAATAAGTTTTTGTATAATGAGAATTATAAAAGATTTCGTAAGTACAGATTTTATGTCAGAATACATAAAATCTTTTAAAAAATTTTTTTAAATCTTTTAAAAAATTTAAAGAATAAAGGGCTACAAATCACACAGAATGATAGTAACAATAAAAATTCATTGAAATCAAATAAATATACAAACAAATCGGTTTAAGATTTTCAAAAAAATGTGTATATATCTTATGAGAAAGTTCATATAGGTTTTACAAATCTTTATAAGAAATTTAATTAGTTCTTGTTCGAATCGTATAAGATCTCATAAATATCTTATACATTATTACATAAAATCTTTAAGTTCTTAAAGAGAAACATCTTTTAAGATCTTAAGCGATTTCAGAAATTCAAATAAAGTCTGTAAATAATTTAGAAGAAAATTCATATACTGGGGATTTTTTTATATCTTAGCGAACTGATAATATCTAATATCACCATAACACCATATAATATCATAACAATTTTATTGAATAGTTATTAGAGTTCTTAAATTTTTAATTGAATAAACAGGAAAATGAGAGTAAATTGCGCAGAGTAAGATGCGCTATAAACTATATATATTCTGTAATTCAAATTTTTTATTAGGTGTACAACTTTGCTTCTGCCGTTTTTTTTCCGAAATTCGAGGCTTTATTGTAAAAAACTGGTTATACATTTATGATTCAAAGTATTGTCCATCGCTGGCCACGACTTTCTCCCATCTTTCGAGTAGCGTACGAATCCCGCGTCGAAAAAACTGATCATCTTTTGAGGCTATCCACGAATCGATCCAATTTTTTACTTCTTCATAAGACCGGAAGTGCTGGTCAGCCAGGCCGTGTGCCATTGATCGAAACAAGTGATAGTCAGAGGGAGCAACGTCTGGAGAATACGGCGGGTGGGGTAGGACTTCCCATTTCAACGTTTCCAAGTATGTCTTGACCACTTTCGCAACATGGGGTCGAGCATTGTCATGCTGCAAAATCACTTTATCGTGTCTCTCGTTGTATTGCGGCCGTTTGTCTTTCAATGCTCGGCTCAAATGCATCAATTGCGTTCGATACCGATCGCCTGTGATTGTTTCAGTCGGTTTTAACAGTTCATAATACACTACGCCGAGCTGGTCCCACCAAATACAGAGCATGACCTTGGACGTCAAAATCACTGTTCTTGAAGCGTTGAAACCACTCACGACACGTTCTTTCACTAATAGCGGCCTCACCATAAGTATTTGAGAGCATTTGATGAGCCTCAGCCGCAGATTTCTTCATATTGGAGCAAAAAATTAAAACCTCCCGCAAATGACGAGAATTTGGCTCGTAGACATTTTCAATCGAGAATAACTTTATGATGCAGACACAAATCGACTAATGTTTCTATGGGGTTATGTTGACAGATGCCCAAGTTTATTGTATGACGTCTATGATCTATTTATTTCGACCACCACTTACCGCTAAAGCCATCTATAGGAAAACGGCGGAAGCAAAGTTGTACACCTAATATATGAACAATAATTTTCCATTTTCAGACGTTTCTTCCAAGTATTTTCAACGAATTAATAACAGACATAAATATAATGTCAGATCCGCTAGATTTTTTAATACAATTCATCCTGATAATTCCTCAACGATTGGATCTTAATGAACGAGTTCTCTCAATTTGATTGGAGGAGTGCTACTATTAATATGGTCCAAATGACTCAGTAAAATCAAATGCAAACTAAGAGGAAAATTGTAAAATTGTAAAATTGTAATAAATAAAGTCAAATGTTAAAAATGTTGCAAGTGACTCGTCAGATCGGATACTAAACGTATAAATCATGTAAAAACTTATGAAATCATATAATATAAAAACATAAAATATAATTAAATGTGTCGAGTTCATGTATTAGCCTGATCCTATGTAACAACTAATTCCTATGAGTTCTTATGAGATATAAAATCATATTATATAATATTCTATATTTTCTTTAAACATACATTATGCTATTGTAAAACGTATAAGAACTTATGAGATCATATAATAACATATAAAAACTTTAATGCTAATTTCGTATAAGACTAATCTTATATGAAAATTTCATAGAAGAATTTTCGACAATTTGGACTACGAATCTGAGAATGCTTTGCAACTGCTTTCATCGTTCTATTTCAGACCTTTTTTTTTTATTCTACTTAAATTAATGCCAGATTTCATAGATTAATTCAATTTCAATATGGCACAGCTTACAAATATTCTTATCCTTTTCACGTCAAAATTTATTACATAATTTTTCATTTTCACGTCTAAATTTCACGATAATTTTTTGAAAATCTTTATATATCTATGTCATTGTTTTCTTAGATATTCTGATATCCCTATCGTATATAATTCTCTATATCTTATTTCATATCCGGAATTTTGAATCTTATTATACTGCATCTGTTTCTGAATTTCTACATATATATCTTTCCGTTTATATATTTCTTCTATTTCTCATCTCATCTATTTCTTCTCTTTTTTAACTTTTATGTCTGATATTCCATTCCTGCGAAAATACATTTCCCTTTCTAATACATTAAAATATATTTTGCATTTTTGTTATCTTTCTTCTTTCCCACTTTCTTAAAACATTCTTTTAATATACATATTGTTCAACAATAAGAAATAGAGTAATGGTAGTAAAGTAATGGTCATAACGATTAAAGCTAGATCTATAATACTTAAATAATTATTTTATTTGCCATTACTTCGTATATTATTATTTTCCATTTATCTTTTTCTATAATTATCCTTCTTATTTGTACTCCTTCCGTCTTTATTTTTTTTTTATCTTCTCATTCTTTTCCTTGATATTTTTTTTTTATTCCTGTGATTCCTTCCGTTGCTCTTCCTTTATTTTTTTTTTCTCTTTTGGCATTCTCAATTAAAGTTTTTTGGCATATGTTCCTTTTATCGGTTTCAGCGTTTTTTTTCTATTCAAATTTTAATCAATTCGATTATGTGAAATTCCTTGATATAATTCCAGAATTGTGTATCTTCGTTGTCCAATTCTATAACATTCTAAAAACCAATTTTAATTTTTCCTATTTTTCGAATTTGGTTTCTTTTCTCTTTATCTTTTCTTATGTGAAAAATAAAGTTATACATTTATATATATTTACAGATGGTATTATTTCAAATTTGGAACCCGCGCATACATATTCTGTTCGCGTAGCAGAAGGAAGCTATACAAGTATACCTGGGCCAACCATACAAGTATTTCTGCCAGCCGAAGTTGTGAAGACAAACATATCGGAGAAAGTAACAGACAAGAACACTTGCAATTACAGAGGAAAATCATATAAAGTTGGCGCAGAATGGTATGATGAGTGTATCTCTTTCTGTATTTGCACAGAGGGTGGCAAATCTGAATGCGCTACGATAGAATGTCCTACAGATTTTGGACTGGATCTGTTGGATCCCAACTGTTTAGATTGGGAGACAATTCCAGCGAATTTTGTCCCAAAAGCACCACGATGCTGCCCCCAGGTACAGCTCTTTGACATTCTTTCCTAAATTATAACTTGATAATTGATATATAATTTATTTTTTCATAACAAGAAATATATAAGAAATCGTGCCTTGCACATAATTGCACATGATTCGTTCCCATTATCGAACATCATGGACATTCTGGAGCAATTAGGTAACGCTAAATATTTTATTACTCTTGACCTCGCCTCTGATTACCATCAGATATCGATGGTCAAAAAAAATAAAAATAACACTTTCTCAACGCCATATGGTTATGTAGCTATAAGTTTAATCTAATGCCATTCAGATTAAAAAATATATTTGCGATGTACATTTCAATATAACGCCTGATGAATTCAGGCGGATATTAGCAAGTCTGCAAGAGATCAAATGCCTCATATATATTGACGATTTTATGATCTTAACTTGCGGGAACATAATAACTTTATCACCGTGCTAAAACGGAATATTTGAAACTGCAGTCTGATAAGTGCAAAATCTTCAGAAAGGAAATATCCTATCTAGGATACATCATTATTGAGAACCAGATCCTTCCAAATTAGAAGCTGTGAGAAATTTCCAGTCCCAAAAGGAGTTAAAGATATAGGGTGGAATTGCAGGGCTAAGTCGCAACTGGTTAATTCATACCTCCATTGTATTTTCGAAACATTTTTTTCTTGAAGACACAGATGTGACATTAGTAACATTAAATTCTTTTCGAGTATAGCATCAAATTAAAAATATTGTAAGTTATGTTGTTGGCAAATTTAAGATTTATTAAAATAGAAAAAGTTGATAAACATACTCGTTGTTGATCTTTATATTGTACATTTAAGATAAAATAACATATTAAAATTGAGTACTTGTCACTAATTTTTACATTATATAATATAATACCTATATTTAAAGTGAAATAATATGTAGATTAAGTAATTGAATAATGCTTTTGTAATTACTCTCTAAATCTCGTGGAGTGAAACTCGAAAAGATTGAAAGTTAAGTCAGTCTTGAAAAAAGAGTGAAAATATTACATTGTTCAAGTGTGGCAAATTTTTACTCTTTTTAGAATGAGATTTATTTTTTTCGAATGAAGGAGTAAAATCTCAATCCTTTTTTTAAAGTGGGATTCTACTCTGGTATTACACATGGAAGGAGTGAATCTCATTCCAAAATTATGGTATTAGAAGTACGACTTAGGAACCGAATGATACAATTTAACGATCCGTTCTCCAAAATCGTACTAAAAGCTACTTTTTAAAAAATCTTATTTTAAACAATAATTTAATGTTTATTTCTGTAAAATGTTGTTTTATTTTATTGCCAATGAACCAAAGTAAGAGTATAAATTTGACGTAAAAGTATAAAAACATTCTCATCTTAGTACTTTTGTTTAAAAGGTACGAATATAGACTTTTCTTTATAAACTTTCAAAGAAATAGCTTAGCTGAATACTCTATAGAAAATTTACAACTGATTTTTCAAAAATAGCCAAACCTTTAACTAAACTAATCAAAAAAGGGGAAAAATTTGTATGAACAACAGGACGTTTGAAATTCTAAAAATAACCACCGCGCCAGTATTGAAGTACCCGGACTTCAACCAGGAATTCTTTGTCACAACGAATGCATCCGCTATATTATTCAAGCCATTGAAGCCGTGCTATTGCAAGATACAGTAGATCAAGATCGTCCGATCGCTTATGCCAGCCACATATTAATTCATGCTGAGCAAAATTATAATACAATGGAAAAAGAATTAGCAATTGGATGGACTGTTAATCTCTTCCATCCTTATTTATATGATACTAAGTTCAAAATAATAACTGACCATAAATCGTTTATATGGTTACTTAATGTGATGGATTCCGGATTATAATTAATTTGATGGGAATTAAAATTAGAAGAATACGATTATGAGATCGTATATAAACCAAGAAAAATCAATGTTAACGCAGAAACGTGCTTGTGACTGTTAATAAATTAGGTACAGAAGAAACTATAGTCGCTGAAAAAATTTACAGCGAAGAAGAGAAACTATAAATTCTCTTCGAATATTACTATGTACTCACAGGGTAGGGAACGCATCTTAAAAAGAATTAAATCACTTTTGCAAACTATTGTGAATACTATAAAAATGTGAATACTGTAAAAAAAAAGCTAGAAAAATGAGGCATCTCTAATTGTTACAAATACGCGGGACAAACCATTCGAGAAATATGCATTAAATATTGTAGGACTGCTAACAGTGACTGAAAACAAACATTATAAATATATAT
>NW_017259203.1:54290-69329 GCF_001594045.1 Atta colombica
CAAGACAATTTAACTAAGTTCAGTAACTTATGTCGATTCCGAATCAGGATCCTGATGAAAAAATTTCGCTGAAATTATTCCACGTTTTGAAACACTTTTTGGCAAAATTTCAGCATTTAAAAAAAATTCCAATTTACTTTCAACGAATTTTAGCTGAAAAATTTATTTTTTAACAAAATTTCAGAAAAATTTTAGCAAAATTTCAAAGAAATTTCAGAAACTTCGATTCAATTTCAACGATTTTTCAATATGTTCGCTGAAAAATTCACTTTCAGTGAAGTTTCAGCAAATTTTCAACAATTTTCGAAATGTTCCAAAACATGAAATAATTTCAGCGGGAAATTTTTTCATCAGCGGAGGTCGCGACAATAACTAAGAAATTAACGACTAAAATAATATTAAAATATGGAATATCAGAAGAAGTACCAACCGACCAGGGCATTAATTTTATAATTGAAATATTTAAGAATAAGATCGGCAAAAAATTGAAAACAAATTAATATATTATTTGATTATTTAATTAATTATTAATCGAAAAAAACATTTCCAATTAATCAAAATGGAAAACTTTTTAGTTATCCGATCAGTAATTAGGAATAAAAATTTTTAATTACTTTATAAAGTAGTAATGAGAATATAAAAAATTTTTTTTGGAACTAAAAAAATTTTTCAATTATTTCATTAAAGGAATCATCAGAACCGATTTTTTTTTTTTAATGAGCTTTGGATATGTTGTAGAGCGTGAAAAATATTAGACTCATTTTTTTGCTTATCTCAAGATTTAAGGGGTGAAACATCCTCTTGAAAATAATAGATTCAATCTTTTTTCTTAAATATCTTTTAAATGAGGTATATCCAAAAATGTTTTATATAAAAGTTGTACAGTTTCTTATGCTCTATATAACGGCATAAAAAATAGGTTGTAAAAATCAATTTTGCAACAAATTGTTATAAACAAATCACTCACGTAACGTTCTGGCTTAGGAGCGTCCCTATACCAGAAATATACTGGGAGTGCATCTTCCGTCAAGTTATTATTGAAATATGTTTTTTATTTCTATTAACATAAAATTTTATTGTTAATTTATTCATTGTTTTTTAATGATATACTTATATCTTAATGTAGTTTCTAATATTACGTAATTATGATAACGTTTTTCAACAATAGCTTTCCATATCATCCGTGAGGTACCATACTACAAGCACTGCTTTAAGCCGTAAGAAATTACAGCGAAAATACGTTAAAGAAATCAATCTGAAAATTATACCTCTTAATTAACTAATTGTTATTTACCTATATTATATATAAATATAACAATATACACTCATCAACAAATTTATCGCAACATAAATTTATATCAAAATTTGGTATAACTTCAAATAAGCATAATTACGTGAAAAATGTTTTAAAAGTATTGTATTAGGTGTACAACTTTGCTTCCGCCGTTTTTTTTTCGAAATTCGAGGCTTTATTGTAAAAAACTAGTTATACATTTATGATTCAAAGTATTGTCCATCGCTGGCCACTACTTTTTCCCATCTTTCGGGTAGCGTACGAATCCCGCGTCGAAAAAACTGGTCATCTTTTGAGGCTATCCACGAATCGATCCAATTTTTTACTTCTTCATAAGACCGGAAGTGCTGGTCAGCCAGGCCGTGTGCCATTGATCGAAACAAGTGATAGTCAGAGGGAGCAACGTCTGGAGAATATGGCGGGTGAGGTAGGACTTCCCATTTCAACGTTTCCAAGTATGTCTTGACCACTTTCGGCAACATGGGGTCGAGCAGTGTCATGCTGCAAAATCTCTTTATCGTGTCTCTCGTTGAATTGCGGCCGTTTGTCTTTCAATGCTCGGCTCAAATGCATCAATTGCGTTCAATACCGATCGCCTGTGATTGTTTCAGTCGGTTTTAACAGTTCATAATACACTACGCCGAGCTGGTCCCACCAAAGACATACAGAGCATGACCTTGGAGCCGTGAATATTCGGTTTAGCCGTCGACGTGGAAGCATAGCCGGGAATTCCCCATGATTTTCTGCGCTTGGGATTATCGTAATGAATCCATTTTTCGTCCCCAGTCACAATGCGAAATTCCTTTCGTCTTTGCCTTTCAAGCAGCTGTTCACAAGCAAACAAACGCCGTTCAACCTCTCTCGGCTTCAATTCGTACGGCACTCAATTTCCTTGCTTCTGAATCATTCCCATGGCTTTGAGGCGTTTTGAAATGGCTTATTGAGTCACTCCCAATGATCGTGCCAATTCTTCTTGATTTTGACACGAGTCTTGCTCAAGTAATGCCTCCAATTCTGCATCTTCGAAAACCTTCTCTCTTCCACCGCTATGCCGGTCTTCGACGTCAAAATCACCGTTCTTGAAGCATTGAAACTACTCACGACACGTTCTTTCACTAATAGCGGCCTCACCATAAGTATTTGAGAGCATTCGATGAGCCTCAGCCGCAGATTTCTTCATATTGAAGCAAAAAATTAAAACCTCCCGCAAATGACGAGAATTTGGCTCGTAAACTGACATTTTCAATCGAGAATAATTTTATGATGCAGACACAAATCGACTAATGTTTCTATGGGATTATGTTGACAGATGCCCAAGTTTATTGTATGACGTCTATGATCTATTTATTTCGACCACCACTTACCGCTAAAGCCATCTATAGGAAAACGGCGGAAGCAAAGTTGTACACCTAATAAATTAAAAGTATTTTTTTTCATTTTCAAGAGTCTCTCTTCTTAAAATCTGTATTTTAAGAAGATTTTCATTTTTGAATTTATTCTTATTTCTGTCTCTCATTTTTTCTAACACATGGAAGTGTTACATCTCCAAAAAAATTGTATAGTTGACACATTCTGTGAGTTGGAATGAATATTTTCAGAAATGTTATAATAATCATAATAAAATGAATTTTTTCTTAATTTTAAATTAAATAAATTTAAAAAAAAATAAAAGCTTGTAACGAATTTATGTTGCGGAAATACGGCGTATAAAAATTATCTGTATTTTTGTTTAACTACCGCCAGCATTAGCATTATTCACACACGCGCGCGCCCTCACGCATGCATGCACAATGTACGTGCAAAATCCGATCAACAACTTTCCCATGCGTTGGATAATGCTAATAATAATAATGCTGACAATAGTTGAACAAAAATCCATTATAGATAATTTTTATACGCAATTTAATTAAAATATAAATATAATTTTGATTTACAATAAAAAATCGTACAAACCTTTATTTTTTTTTAATTTGTAAGAAAAAGATGATTATCATAACATATGCGAAAAAAATTCATTTCATTTCAATTCCACGGAATGTGTTAAATACAATGTCTATACAATGTTTTGGAGATAACACTTTCTTACTTTAAAAAAAATAGCGGACGGAAATAAAGATGAATTCAAAATTTATGAAAATCTTTTTAAAGTACAGATTTTACCCATGAAAATGAAAAAACTTTTAAATACATTCATTTTTCACGGAATTACGCTTGAAATTATGCAAAATTTTGGTATAAATTTATGTTGACAAATAATTTTGTTGATGAATGCATGTATACAGGGTATGTATCTATAAAATCCCACCCAGGCCATATATTTCGGAAATGGTTTTAGGAATATGGAAAAATGTCTCAGACAAAAGTTATAGAAAATTAAGGGAGACATATGATGAAAATATGGATTTGACATGGAGTTGACTTTCTGAAGCTAGATCAATGATCGTTGTTTTCTTAAACGGAACCTCATTTCTTATTCCATATTTTTGTAGCTTACCTCAAAGACTTTTCAAAACACTATAATAAAATATTTTTTTGTTAAGTTTATAACTTTTCGAGTTATAAGGTTTGAAAGTTAATACTTTTATATTAGGTGTATAAATTATTAAGTATATATATTAATTCATGCCGTTTTTTCGCAAACTTTGACTTTATTTTTCAATTACATGAATACATTGATTAATCCTGGAAATATTCTCCGTTAACATCGATGACCTTACATCATCTATCGGGCAATTATCGGATTCCACCACAATAAAAATTTTGTGCTTTTGAAGCGGTAAAGTCATCGACGAAGTTTCAAATGTCTTCAATTGATTCAAAGTATGTATCCGATAAGGAGTATTGCATCGATCAAAATAAGTGATAGTTTAAAAGCACTATGTTTGGCGCCGCATGAGGGAGAATTTCCCAGCTCAAGCTGAAGATAATTTTCTTCGTGGTTTCTGCTGTGTGCGGCTTAGCATTGTTATAGAGTAAGATAATTCTACAACTGCCTTGTCCAGTAAATGGCCGTTTTTCCTCAATAATATCGCATTCGGATTAATTAATAATTGTTGTTGGTAGATCTCTGCTTTAATTGTTTAACTTCCCTTGATCCCATCATATGCAAAGAATTTTCTTTCCGAAGCGTTTAGATCAACATCGAAATTATCGTTTTAAAAACGACTAAGCATTTTCTGCATCATTCACTTATTGCACCTTCTCTGTAAGTGGAACAAATCATTTTAGCTGTCTCAAAAGCGTTTTTATTTAGATTAAATGCATGCAAATTGAATACGCTTTTTCGTAAGTCATGATGACCATTACTAATTTTTAATGTTATATTACTAAATATTCAACTGCATGGCATTTTTAATCTTGAATGCACTAGCAAAAGGCGTGACGATTAAATAATTTATTTTTGTGCAAAGTTGGACGGTACGAATTAATTTATAAACCTAATATATATACAGGATGTCCCATTTTAAATAATGCATTAAGATTTTTCGAAAACTATTATAGATACGGAAAAATGTTTCAAACAAAAGTTCGGAGGGGGACATAAGAAAGTATCATTGATTTGACCTTGGATAGCATTGTTAAGGTCAAATCAAAATCACATTAATTTTATTAAATGAAATTTTGATGCCGGAATCTAATAGCTAATGTCAAGAGCTTTTCAAAATATTAATAAAGTTACTTTTCATTAATTGGCTGATTTACATTTATCCTTGGATTTATTCGTTGGAGCCTATACCAAGATTGATAGTTATTTACATTTATTTTTTTGAGATAATGTATGAAATAATGTTAATGAAAAAACGAAAATATTTAAAAAACAAATGTTCATGAAATTTTCATTAAATTTTGTTTTTAAGCTAAAAGATTGTGTTCAAATAATAATATTTTTCATTGTTAATTTTTTTCATTTATGTATATAATATCAATTTTATATAATTATCTTAACGAAAATTTTAAAAGAAAGTTTAATTTTTCTTAACACATTTCTATATTCTAATATTAATCGTATTAACAAATTCTAGGAAGTACACTGTAGAAACAATGGCTCTTGTACTTATGAAGGAGTCACATATGATAATTGGACCGTGTTACCTTCAAACATCACCGGCTGCGAAAGACGTTGTTATTGCGAGATGGGCAACGTATCCTGTCAAGCTGCTTGCAAATTTGTACCAGCCCTACCACCTGCATATTTACCATGTCTTTCTCATCAAGCAACGTTGACGCATGTACCTACTAATCCATGTTGCACACAGTGGACCTGCAGCCATTCTTCGGCACAATTGCCAGGTAAACAACAACACATAGATGGAAACGAAATATTTATTCCTCAATCTCTTAATCAACTAATTGATATTCTTTAAAATATACGCAGTATTTGAAATGATAAATATTGTGCGACGTTTTTAAGCGGGAACACTAAGGTAATTAAAAAATACAGTTAAACTTTGGCGATTGTGTTAATAAATTATTTGAAACATTTAGTCTAATACGAATTAAAAATTTACATATTATATGGGTTGTTCGGAAAGTTCGTGCCGATGTTGAAAGAAAATTGAAACGCAGAAAATTTAAATTTTACTATACATTTATTAAATTATATAGGTTAGTCGGAACGAACTTTCCGGACAACCAATACTATATGTTTAAAAAAATTAATTAAAAAATATTAATATTAATATAAAAAATATAATATACGAAAATATAAAACATTCAGTAAATCCAATCCGTCCTTCAATCCAGCTGACATAAAATCTCCATTTGTAGCATCCGAAATAAATAATTTTGTTGTCATCTTAATCTTATAAATGATCATTATTATTTGATCATAACTTTCTTAAAAATAATAATTTGTAATAATCATATTTGTAACAAAATAATGGCTATCTAAAGTTGAAGATTATGATTTTAGTGAATGACTTTTAACTTTATGTGGTCATCACTTTATTAATAATTATTATTTTTGAAAAAACCACGATCAAATGATCACGATATTATTTTAAATTAAAATGACAAGATCATTTCAGATGTCTACAAATGAAGATTTTATATGAATCTCAAAGTATGAAGTTGGAAAATTGAAGCTTCTTTAATGTGATAAATTAATATTTTTAATTATCATATTAGGTGTACAACTTTGCTTCCGCCGTTTTTTTCCGAAATTCGAGGCTTTATTGTAAAAAACTGATTATACATTTATGATTCAAAGTATTGTCCATCGCTGGCCACTACTTTTTCCCATCTTTCGGGCGTACGAATCCCGCGTCGAAAAACCTGGTCATCTTTTGAGGCTATCCACTTCGAATCGATCCAATTTTTTATTTCTTCATAAGACCGGAAGTGCTGGTCAGCCAGGCCGTGTGCTATTGATCGAAACAAGTGATAGTCAGAGGGAGCAACGTCTGGAGAATACGGCGGGTGGGGTAGGACTTCCCATTTCAACGTTTCTAAGTATGTCTTGATCACTTTCGCAACATGGGGTCGAGCATTGTCATGCTGCAAAACTTTATCGTGTCTCTCGTTGTATTGCGGCCGTTTGTCTTTCAATGCTCGGTTCAAATGCATCAATTGCGTTCAATACCGATCGCCTGTGATTGTTTCAGTCGGTTTTAACAGTTCATAATACACTACGCCGAGCTGGTCCCACCAAAGACATACAGAGCATGACCTTGGACGTCAAAATCACCGTTCTTGAAGCGTTGAAACCACTCATGACACGTTCTTTCACTAATAGCGGCCTCACCATAAGTATTTGAGAGCATTCGATGAGCCTCAGCCGCAGATTTCTTCATATTGAAGCAAAAAATTAAAACTTCCCGAAAACGACGAGAATTTGGCTCGTAAACTAACATTTTCAATCGACAATAACTTTATGATGCAGACACAAATCGACTAATGTTTCTATTCTATTCTAGGGTATTGTTGACAGATGCCCAAATTTATTGTATGACGTCTATGATTTATTTATTTCGACCACCACTTACCGCTAAAGCCATCTATAGGAAAACGGCGGAAGCAAAGTTGTACATCTAATATTTTTTTAGTACACAGTAAAATGTAAACTTTAAATTCGTATTGGATTAAATGCGTGCATGCGTGCATGCGTGCAGGCGTTTTGTATGGTGTATGTTTCATATATTTTATTAATAATACAATTGCACGCTAACTCTATTTTTCAATCCGTCATCTTGGTCCTTTTTTTTAATTTGCCATGAATCTAAAAATAAAAAAATTCTAACAAGACACTGATAACATAGAGTAACACAGTGAATAATTACATCCTTATTGATTACTAATGTTAAATAGAGATAAAATTATTATTATGTTACAATAAGTCTGTTTGCATTGCTTAAAATTCCCAAAAATTGTTGCAATTAAAAGAGAGATAAATATATATTTGAATATTGAAGAAAGAAAAAGTGAAGATGCTGAGTGTAAAAAGTATAAGCAATGCGAACAGACTTACTATGGCTATGCTCTATTATATAGTTATATCGAAAATTATCTTGGGTAATACTTCAGATTAGGGAGCTTTCCCCCCCTCTTCCCCATTGACCTTGATCTTGTATCAAGGTCATAACCCAAAATGACCAACAAGTTTCAACTTTCGCTTATTAGTCGTTAAAAAGTTATTAACAAAAAAAGTTTGAAAAATGATATCTCTTTTCTATTATATGAGAAATTTTCTGCTTTAAAATATATTTTACAATTTTCCACGCGAAGCCACTCCCACCCCATCTCCCTCTCTGCTTGGGCACGCACGACCTCGCAAAACGAATGCCAAGGGGCGCCAAGAGGACTTTCCGAAATCAATCATATTTCTTTAGAACGTCGTGCGCCCTTAAGGGGAGAAGGTGGGGTGGAAATCGCTACGCATGAAAAATTGTAAAATATACTTTAAAGTAGAAAATTTCTGTTTCATATAGTAGAAAAGAAATATCATTTTTCAAATTTCTTTTGTTAATAATTTTTTTTAATAACTTTTGTTAATAACGTTTTAACGAATAACGAGCGATAGCTGAAATTAAGTTAGGAGATTAGGAGATTATTCAGAATCATGGCTACATATTATATATCAAGATCAAGATCATTGGGAAGGGGGAAGTCTCTCAATAATCTGAAGTATTATCTTGTTACAAGGAATACAACCAAATATCTTCTCTTGATTTTTTTCTTTCAAGAATAAATATAATGTTGAAAAGAAAGATCCGATAGCACACTCACTAATTAGTCCATATAAAATAAAATTCTCATTGGTAAAGTAGTGAAAAAATACTATGCACTAATCAAGTAAATGGATGTGTGCTACCCAGTAAATGAGAATGTATTGAAATGGATAGAAATGAATTTATTTCCGAATTCACGCTTCTGAATTTTATGAATCCATTTGAATTCATAAATACGTCAACATGATAAATAGTTTCGTATTTTAATTTTAATTAAATTCATTTCAATTAAAAAATAATATTATATAATATGGACATAAATTATCCAAGTTCATGATAAGTAGCACATTTTATATTTCTATCCATTTGAATCCAAAAATATTTATATCGTAAATAAATTAGCCATAAATACATTTTAGTTCAAAATTATGAATAAGAATAGTTTCGTTTGAATTCACTTCAATTAAAAAAAAATTCAACCTATTAGGTATACAACTTTGCTTCCGCCGTTTTCCTATAGATTGCTTTAGCGGTAAGTGGTGGTCGAAATAAATAGATCATAGACGTCATACAATAAACTTGAGCATCTGTCAACATAATATGACCCCATAGAAACATTAGTCGATTTGTGTCTGCATCATAAATATTATTCTCGATTGAAAATGTCAGTTTACGAGCCAAATTCTCGTCATTTGCGGGAGATTTTAATTTTTTGCTTCAATATGAAGAAATCTGCGGCTGAGGCTCATCGAATGCTCTCAAATATTATGGTGAGGCCGCTATTAGTGAAAGAACGAGTCGTGAGTGGTTTCAATACTTCAAGGACGGTGATTTTGATGTCCAAGGTCATGCTCTGTATTTGGTGGGACCAGCTCGGCGTAGTGTATTATGAACTGTTAAAACCGACAATCACAGGCGATCGGTATCGAACGCAATTGATGCGTTTGAGCCGAGCATTGAAAGACAAACGGCCGCAATACGAGAGACACGATAAAGTGATTTTCCAACATGACAATGCTCGACCCCACGTTGCGAAAGTGATCAAGACATACTTGGAAACGTTGAAATGGGAAGTTCTATCCCACCCGCCGTATTCTCCAGACGTTGCTCCCTCTGACTATCACTGGTTTCGATCAATGGCATCGATCACGGCCTGGCTGACCAGCACTTCCGGTCTTATGAAGAAGTAAAAAATTGGATCGATTCATGGATAGCCTCAAAAGATGACCAGTTTTTTCGACGCGGGATTCGTACGCTACCCGAAAGATGGGAGAAAGTAATGACCAGCGATGGAGAATACTTTGAATCATAAATGTATAACCAGTTTTGTACAATAAAGCCTCGAATTTCGAAAAAAAACAGCGGAAGCAAAGTTGTACACCTAATAACTAATTTGCAAATTGTGAATACATTACAGTTTAAAATAAAATTAATTATAAAAATACGCATTTTTTTTTAATAAAAAAAATTATGACAGAAATATGTAAACCCTAAATTTATATCCGAGTACAATACTAAATAAGAATATTTCTGTTTCGATCGAAATGAATATAAAAATATTGTTCTATTTATAAAGAAAGAATTATAAATGTTCATGAGAAACAAATTTATCTCCTCAGATATCAATTTTAATTCATTTCAATCCAGCTCTGGGCTCTAAAGCGCAAACTTGGATAAATTAAAATGAATTGCAATTTTTAATTTATTTAATTCCATTTTCGTTTACTGGATAATGGAATCTTCCCATTAAAACTGTAAGAGATAGAAAACATTTACCACAATAAAAGTTGAATGATTGCAAGAGTATACATAACTATAAAAAGTTTTTTTTATTTATTTGTTATGTGTCTTCCCTAATTTTCAAAAAAATTTAAATTTTTTACGAAACTTACAAAATTATTTTACATTGAAAACAACGATGTATATTATAATTATTATTATGTATATTATAATTATTATAATCTGATTTTATTCTGTTTTTCGAAGATACATGTAAACGTGAAATGCTCCGTTTATATTCACTTTCAGAAAAACGTTTATTTGTAAGTATGCACTTACTTATAAGTATTTACATTGCATGTATATTTGTTTATTAGAAACGTTTTTCCGAATATACATATTTTAAGTCAGGATCTGCTGTTATGTATTTAAATGAGAATACATTTATACGTATATTTAGCACCTTCATCTGTGAAAATCGTTTTGTCGAATATTTTAACGTATTTTTATAAAATTAAAAATCAATTTTATTTGTTTTGTATTTTCTTATAGGTTAATATTTTAAGAAGCACGCGCTACGCGCGTCATTTATTCTTTAAGTTACTATTGTGTGCGTGTGTGCGTGCGTATTAAATAGAATCTTTTTTCATGAGTCCACGTACTCAGCTATATACAAGGAATTTAAATGTCAAAACTTCGGGAGTGTGTAAAGAATCGATAAATTAAAAAAAAAATCTTGTAGAGATATGCTCGTTTTTGCTTCGTTTTGAAGAAAATCGCAAAAAAGACAAAATAAAATTTTCATTTTTGTACATTCTCATTACTTATTTACATTGTATTTCACTTGCTTAATGTAGATATTGTTCAAAATATTGAATGCAACGCTTGCATTGCTGCAAGTGATCAATATTTGTGATAACTCGTGTTGCAGTTAAACACTCATCTGGCGATATTTACACTGCACTCGATTCGATTTCTTGTTTTCTTTGAGTTGATTGACAACAAATAAACTTCTTGCTTCAGGATCCCTCACTCAAACCAGTGGCGCCAAGTTAGGTGATCGGGGTGGCCAAGATATTCCTCCTTCACGTCCAATCCATCGTGAAAAATGTCTGTCTAGCCAAGCTGGAGTAGTTCTACCATAATGAGCTAGACACCCATCGAGTTGAAATCACATTTCAATCGTTGTGCATGTCTTATGGATGTCTTCAAAAAATTCAATCTTCAAAAAATCTATATATCTGATTGCATTTAATCTGTCGGATAAAAAAATGGTCCCACTAAACAAAAACAAACGAAAAAAGTTTTCACCTTCGAAATGGAATTATTATTGTTTTCGTGTATGGTTTTAGCGACGATAATATTTTTGAGGCAATGCAAAAACGAAGCAACTACATTTTGTCTTTTTCTTCAAAACGAAGCAAAAACAAGCATATTTATACAGGACTTTTTTCTTAGTTTATCAATCCTCTACACTCTCCTAAAGTTTTGATTTAAATTCTAGACACCCTGTATAACTATAGCTAACCTGAAGTTGGTCCCCTAATTTTTGATAAAACTAATTTTCTATAACTCATTTGATTATTTCTATAGCTCCTCGTTTGCATACAGGATGTTTGGAAATTAGTAATAAGTTTTTCGTACATGTGGTAGAATGGACTAAACTGAGAAGAAAAATTCTCTACCATTTTACAATTGTCGCAATGGTTAACGAGTTATTAACTTAAGAAAATAGCCAAATTCGTCCAGCCCATCGCCAAATGCAAACGCGCGACAGAATAGTACCCACCCCGCGCGACGAGGCGCGCGTTCACCGTTGCTAGGCACGTTGTTTGCAATGCAAAATGGTAAAGGACTTTTCTTTTCAGTTTAGTCCATGTATATGTGCGAAAAATTTATCACTCCAACACCCTGTATATGCATATTTCGAATTTTCGTTTACATATACTTCTAGTAAAAAAATTATTTAAAAAATAATTTGGGAGGAGGGGATTTCAAACTAACTCCTCAACTTCGAGCAAATTAGATCAAAAAGATCTTAATCGATAGATTTTCGATTTGCATATTCCCAAGCAAATCGATTTTTCGTTTGCACACCTTTAGTTAAAAAGTTACTAACAAATAAATATTGGGTGCCAAATTGAAAATTCGCGAAAAAATTACGTTTTTGACTATGTTATTAGCAATTTTTGAATTGAACTATGTTATGGTTTCACTAAATAACAACAATATTACGTTTAAATGGACGACATCATTATACTTCGATAAATTTGAGTATGGATTTAACATGTTTTTTAAAGAATGTAAGCTCATAGTTTAATTGAGAAATTTACATACCGCCGCCATTAGCATTATCCAAAGCGTAGAATTTATAAAAGAATAGCGTTTCTCTTTGGCAGAACTAGTGCACACTCAATGCACTTTAAAGCCGTTGTACATAAGTCAACGTAAAGATTTGCTCGTATAATTAGCTCATATTAATTTATTAGAAACGCTTGTCTGAATATACTGATTTAATGTTATTTTATATACATATTGTTTCCTACATTTTTACTACATTCAAACGTCATTTTTACCAAAAAGAATTTTTGATTTTTTTCAACCTGTCATACTAGAAAAACTCCTTAAGATAAACATTTTAAAAAAACATGAAAATATTCGAAAAGACATTTTTCAATGATAGATGTGCTAAATATACATGTAAACGTATTTTCATTTAAACGTATAATAACGAGCTCTACTAAAAACACATATGGAAGGAAGGAAAATGTCTGCAGTCTTCTAGCAGACTGTCAATAAGTTCGAGCAGAAAATGACGGCAATCTGCCATCGACTGCGTCCGCACTAAGCTTGTGTTCTGTTAACATCGCCTGTCGACATAATGTGAAGGCAGAAACTGAGCAGATCTGTCGATTGTGTTACGTTTTTTTCTAGCAGTCTGTCAATAGTATTATGTATTACATCTAATTCTGTAACAATTCTGTTGTTATTTTGTTAGCATAGTGTGTAGCAGACATTTAAAAAATCTGCTTTCTACAGATTTGGCTATTTGAATATGTTCAAAAAAATGTTTCTAATAAATGGATATGCTAATTATATATGTAAACGTATATTTATTTAAACGTACAATATAATAGCGAGCCCTAATTATTTTTCAGAATATGAACAAGAATGTCTCTATATGTGAAGAATGTCTTCATATATTTGCATATATTTGCACATATTTGTCTCATATCGCGATGACTGCACAAGCAGCGATAAAGACAAATACAACTTAGAGACCATTTAATCAAAATTTGGCTATCACATATCTTATCAAATCTCAATTTAAAACATTGTGATTCATTTTTTCCCTATGACATGTAACGATACACTCCTACAATGGCATCGTTCTTAATGTTACCGACTCTTTAGTTAACGATCTTAATGTACAATGCTCCAAACTCGGCCAAGCAAGTGCAAAAACCGTTGAACCAATCGCCGAGAACCAGTTTTTCGCGACTCCGCGTCCTGAAAAAAAATACCGAAAAAAAACCGAGAAATTACGATCTGACAGCGTAAAATAAAAACGACAATCGCAACCAAAAAATTCAAAAAATTTCCATTCCCGATTACGATCCTGAACGAGTCAGCACTCCGAAATCCATTAAGAAGCGCGACCAACATCCAATTCAGATCCTAGATGAACAATGAATAGTGAGAAAAGGGAGTAGAACACATTCTGCTTCCACTGAGTGTTCTCAGCAATGAAACTTTTGTTCTTGTCACATCGGCGAACTGACGAGAAAAGGGAATAGAATATACTCTGTCTCCGCTGAGCATTCTCAGTCGACGAACCAGCCTAATTCAGTTTCTGCGCACCGGATTATACAACGGTTTTAATATGCACCCAGTGCACACACTAGTGTTCCCAGCCGAAATTATTGAATGTAATATATGATACGTATAGTATATAATGAATGTAATATATTCCTTAGAAATTGTTGATCAGAAAAAAATACTTATAGCACTTTTGTTGTTGTACAATATTTCAAAAAGTTGAATGCAACAAATTTAGAAACGACTTTCATTATTATTTAGTTAAATGTGTATAAAAAATCTTATAATACTATGTCTTTTATTGTTATAATGTGTGATGTTGACTATGTATTTGCATTAAATTTATATTGATTTTTAAGCAACATTTGCTTAATATATCTTCAACGCATGCCAATACATAATTAATGTTTAACTAACAATAAGATACATATTTACCTATATTATAAAGTCATAAGTATTAAAATGTTATACAATAAAATAAAAAATATATATTTTAAATGTTCAGTTACTTTCAAAAAGTTAAATATAATCTTACGTAAAAGAATTAAATATAGAAGTAGATCGTGCCGAATGAACTGCCATACGCTCAATTAACAAAGAAATATTTTTTAAACATTTTTTTTTATATTTTAACAATGATAAAAAAATATTTAAAAACATTGAAATTAATTATTTCCTATTTTTCATTAAAAAATGATTTTAACATTGTAGAAAACATTTCTTTAACATTCAACAAAACATATTTTTAATATTAAATAAATGTTTTTTAACATTTTAATGAATGGTTTAAGGAATAAGAATCGAGAACTGTTAAAATATTTTATTTACTTCATCTTGAAGCCCAATTTTCAGAGTTTACCTTCAATTTCAGTATTATTTAATTATAATGGATGAAAAATCTCATTCTACGTTTTTTATTGTAATATATACAGGATTTTTTTTACTTACGAAAATAAAATTCCGCAGTTTGGCGATTGTGTATTGCTCACTAAATATAATCAATATAAAATAATTATTAAATTAATATAAATATTGCATAAA
>NW_017259203.1:69429-82502 GCF_001594045.1 Atta colombica
TTTCCTAAACTATTATTTGAGATATTAAATACTTTTAATATAAATTACGTAAAGTATTGGGTTGTCTGGAAAGTTGTGCCGATTTTGAAGGAAAATTGAAACGCAGAAGATTTAAATTTTAGTATACATTTATTAAATTATATAGGTTAGTCGGCACGAACTTTCCGGACAACCCAATATATTAATAAACATTTAATAAATATTATTTTACAATAAATTGTATATAATTAATGAAAAATAAATGTTACAATTAAAAATTTTAAAAACTTTATCTGCGATTAAGCGAGTATATAAGCCTATAAATCTTCATATGAATAATAGCTCTGTGACACCGAACGTTAATAATGAAAAACGAGTAATGAGGGTAAATTTTATTTACCCCCCCCCCCCCTATTGACTTTTTAACTTACTAATCAGCGCTTGGTGTCAAAATGCTTTTGTCCGTATATGGACTCCGGGCTAATTATAAAATTCAGTACTCGCAAAGATTTGCACATTTTGAACCGATTCTGGCGCGCTACCCCCAATACCGCTCGAGGCTCGGCGGCCGAGCCGTCAAGCGCCACATAACGCTCTGGCTTAATGTCCCTACAGCTTAAACGTGCGGAGTATCTTACATTATTAAAGAATATTTTTCTTGCAAAATAATTATTTCCTTAAAAAAATCAAATACTGAATTTTCTAACATTTTGTCTTAATAATTCTTGCCTACCAGAAATCATAATTGTTACAAATTTACATCGAGAAGTTTCTATAACAGACTTGCGAAGATTGAAATTAGGAAATACGTGAATCCACACGAAGTCTCAAGTAACGAGAATTCTATATCGCAATAACTATTGGGAGTACAAATTAGTTTGGTCTGTTTCCTTAAAGATGGCTTCAGTTGTTGTGAATGGTTCATAGTGACAGCTGATTTTGGCGGTTTCAGAGAGGTTAAACATCTGCTAATAATATTCAGTTTACCCTCGCTTTCAGTTTCATACAAAAACCTTGATTTTTACTGTGTTTGAAATGTCGAATTTTGTTTTAACCAAACAGCATTTGCGGGAGGTTTTGATTTTCTGCTTTAATTAGAAGAAAAGTGCGGCTGAAGCCCATCGAATGCTTGTCGAAGTTTATGGTGACACTGCTCCAACTGATAAATGTAGGAAATGATTCCGACGTTTCAAGGATGGAGATTTCAGCGTTGAAGACAAGCCTTGCTTTGGACAGCCAAAAAATTCAAAGACAAAGAATTAGAGGTATTACTCGAAGAAGAAAGTCAAACGCAAGAGGAGCTTGCAGAATCATTGAGGGTAACTCAACAAGCAGTTTCTATACGATTGAGAGTCATGGAAATGATTCAAAAACAAGGAAATTGGGTGCCTTATGAACTGAAACCGAAAGATGTTAAAAGGCGATTTTTCACGAACAGCTGATTCAAAAACAACAGAAAAAAGGTTTTTTTGCATCGGATTATGACTGGAGATGAGAAGTGGATATTCTACGACAACTCCAAAAAGAAAAAATACTACGCTAAGCCGGTCAATCGTTGTCATCGACTTCAACATCAACACCATCGCCGAACATTCAGGTTCGAAGATCATGCTCTGTATCTGGTGAGACCAAGAGGGTCTTGTTTACTATGAGCTGCTGAAACTTTTCCGGCGATTCCATTACGGGCGATCGGTATCAGTTACAATTGATTCGTTTGAGCCGTGCATTGCGAGAGAAACGGCCGGAATACGAACAAAGATATGATAAAGTTATTCTTCTTCATGACAACGGCCTCATGTCGCTAAAGTCATAAAAAAATATTTGGAAACACTCAAATGAGATGTTTTACCGCACCCGCTGTATTCTCCGGACATTGCTCCTTCTGATTACTGGTTGTTCCGAAGGATGCAGCAAGTCACCGGTTTTTTTCGCAGAAATCGAAAATTGGCTCCAAAATTGGATCGCCTTCAAAGATGAGTCATTTTTTCGAGATGGAATTCGAAAATTGCTTGAGAGATGGGAAAAAGTAGTAGGCAGCGATGGACAATACTTTAATTAATCTGTTCATTCATTTAGTTTTGAAATAAATGCACAAAAAAACGGACCGAATTAATTTGTACTCCCAATAATTTATTTATAATTTAATTAATAATATAATTTTATCATTTTAATTAAAATAATTATATTCGCTTAAAGAAGAAAATAATTATTGCGATATAAAATCTTTGTTACTTAATGAAACTTTGTAAGACTTCGTACGGAATTTCCAGATTCATATATTTCCTGATTTCAATCTTCGCAAATCTGTTATAGAAACTTCTCGATGTAAATTTATAACAATTATTGAATGGTTTCTGGTAAGCAAAAATTATTATGACAAAATGTTTTAGAAAATTTAGTATTTGATTTTTTAAGAACATAAAAATTCTATTAAAGAAAAATATTCTTTAATAACGTAAAGTACGATCTCCATACGTTTAAGCTACAGAGACGTTCCTGAGCTAGAGCGTCACGTGAGCGCTCAGCGGCTCGGCCGTCGAGCCTCGAGCGGTAGTGGGAGTAGCTCGCCGGAATCGGTCCGAAATGTGCAAATCTTTGCGAGCATAATTGCTACTAACATAATTGCTACTGGCACAATTGCTACTTAAATAGCACTTTTTCTTTTATTTTCGTTACAATATAACTTTAGGTTATCTTTCTTTGAAATTTATATTTTCCGACTACTTCTTTTTTCTTTTTGTACATATTTCGCACTGATAATGCAATAATTGAATGAAGACAAAATGCATGCTTTATACAACGTGATTACAATTGGAAATATTTAAATTGAATTCTGCTATAAATATGCATGGATTCTAGACAACCCATGACTGATCACTGACAATTTCTGTGACAATGGAACTTTACTTATTGCAGGATTGAACGTGACGACCGCGTATTCCGGCCCCTTAGCTACAAACACGTTTGATCAGCAAACAATTGACAATATCAAAAGACCGAATAACAAGTCGGAAATATTCAAGTCCAGCCAGGAATCGAAGCACAGTACTTCTTTCTCAGAAAATTCAAAAACCGATGAAACTCAAATAGATACTACTTCTCACGGACTTCCTCACTATCCTATGGATCCAGGACATCCTATAATATCTTATAACGGACCTTATAGTCCCGACTACCTATCCACCCATCTCAATGTAGAAGACATTTTTCATTTACCCGTTTATTCCGTAAAGCCAATATTGAGGGCAAAACCAAAATCAAAATTTGATTCGAAAAAGCCTGTAGAAGTAAGATCTCACAAGGAAATTAATCAGTATTTTCCTGGTCCATTAGTACCTGATAAATTTCCCGATAAAGTCACGTCGATGCTTCCATATCCTAATGAAAATCAATCAAACTCATTAAACCTAAACAAATTAGCCCCTCTGCTAAAAAATCATCCAATTGATCAAGCTCAGTTTATCCCATTACATTCTCATCTCAATACATCAGAATCAGGATTCTTATTCAGCTCTAATAATAGAGAAAACATCTCTCAAGTTAATTTTAATAATCAGTATGGTAACACAGCAATTGGTCTTTCTTATTATGATTCAATCCCCATCAAATCCGATTTAATTGATCCAAATGTGATTGTTCCTATAACTTCAAAAAAGAAGACCACACCTAGTAATCCCTTTATTGATGCAGAAAAATCAAAATCATTTTCGATCTTATCTGATCGACCAAAACAAAATAAAAAAAATCCTGATTATGAGATTTTACCAGAGAAACTACATCACTTGACAAATTCGCAGCAACCTGATCTAATTCAGGTCAATTATACTCCTCCTCAAGATTACCCTAGTGTATATGACCTTCACCAACAAATCTCTGGTCAGAAACAACTGCCTACTGATCAAGCGCAATCCGTTTATTTCGGAACGATACCCACATCGAAAAAGACGACGAAATATCATAGCTTTTCGCAAAAAGATGAAAATGGACAGATCACTTATCACATTCACACGCCCAATATTCCAAATACTCCTCAGCAAATTGAGGAATTATTAGCACATATCAATCAGCACGATCTCAATCCAGGACCCTTCCAAGATTATTCCAAAAAACCTGCTATACTTTATAATGTTCCAAATAATCGCCCGCTGCCAACTATACCACTTCATATAGATGCTCAAATATCACATTCAGGACTTACGCACTTGAATCATCCGCTCGCAGCACAAACGTCCAGTCAATCAGGTTCGTTCCTGATCATCACAAAAAATAATATACAGAATTTTTATTAGCAGCCAGAAATGAGCTGATATTCCTTGCTGAAAAATAAAATAATGCTTTTGTTATCAACATTTATTGATTGCATAAGTTTTCATAATTTATAAAATTACAACATTATATACCTTTGTAACTACATCCCAAAATTTAAACTTATATGTCCAATTATATAGTTAAGAAATTAAATTTTATTATTTCCATCAATTTGCAAAATGCATTCTTTTTTTAATTGATTATAATATGAATAATATGTACATACGTATATATTACATATACAAATAGTATTTCATTTTCAGAAAAAGTTATTTTAAGTTTCGGTAAGGAATATCGTCACATATACTGTAGATATATTTCTCAAGAAATTTTATGCATTTACATAAGAAACTTATATATTAATGATCTTGAAGAACATACATTGCAGCACATATTTGCAATTAAAGTCAATTGCTGTGATCGTGAAAAAATCTTGAAATTATAAAAACATATGAAGATAAGAAAATGAATAATAAGATTAATTAAGTAACACAAGAGATAATGAACCTGGCACACGATGTAAGTGTAATTTAATTATCGTACTCATTCATTCATTCAATTCACAACATTCTAAGGTCTATCTCTCGTATGTATGCTCGTGTTGCACACGTAGATACATACGCAGATATACGGACCTACAATTTAATCGCGTCGGTTTCGAAAGGCAATTTGAGAGGTTTTCTTGGTAATAGATACTCTTGACTAAAATCATTCTAATAAGAATCGAACGTAAACAATCCTTTCCGTGATTGGTGCTGCTATTTTTCAGTTTGTTAATATGTTAATGTAGTGAATAGATGAGAGCAATTTTTATAGATAATACAGTTATAGGTACCATGTTTTTCAAGATGGTGACACTGGGGCGGACGTTGTTTCGCTTCGGTCTGAATATTAATTATTTTAAAATTATCACCAGTCTAATATTGGCCGTATTGACCTCTTTCTTATTTTTCCAAGGCAAGTATCCTTTATTAAAGAAAGAATAAGAATTATTAACCGTTTTCGGTAAGACTGAATGGCGTGCGATTTTATGCCTCTTATTGAGTGACTCTACTCTTAATGGTTTGCCAGACGAAGAGGAGCTACAAGTGCATGAAAATTTCTTGGATCTGCCCATGATGGAACAAGACTTCCATCATGAATCTGTCGGAAAATCGAATCCGAGTCCTTTAACATGATAGATTTACGCGCTGTTCACCCATACAGCATCGAAAGTTTTCAGAAATATTTCAAAAATATTTCAATTGAAAAGTGAAACATTTTATAAAAATTGCGAAATCTGACTGCAATATTTCTGAAACAGCTCTGAAATAATAAAATGTCCGCGATTCTTGCACATGAAACCTTGAAAGGTTGATAAAATGTCATAGAAAAAAAATCTGCAATCTTTTTAAAATATTATCAAAAAAATTTCAGCCATTTCTAATACTACAAAAATAATATTCGAATATATACTTAATTGATCTTAAATAATATTTAAATTTATTATGGCGATATAATAAATTTGAATATCGTTTAAATATCAATTAAACATATATTTATATATCATTTTTAAAGTTGGATTGTCCGGAAAGTTCGTGGCGATTTTGAAGGAAAATTGAAACGCAAAAGGTTTAAATTTTAGTATACATTTATTAAATTTAAATCTTTTGCGGCACGAACTTTCCGGACAACCCAATACTTAAAATTTATTGAGAGTTTTGTGTGTGTGTGTGTGTGTGTGTGTGTGTGTGAGAGATCTGTTTACAGATTACAAAAACTTATTGAAATAAACTTAAAGTATTTCTCGAAAATAATAATTATATCGTCAATTATTTTGATTAATTAATCATATTATATGCATAAGCACTCATATTATTAAAAATCACACCTGTAGTTTCCATCCAATATCATTATTCATATACAAAAGTTTTTTTCGTAATTAAATAGAATAAATCACAATAACATCAAAATAATGTTAAATTGAATTGCGATTGATCAAAAAATGACTTTTAGTAAATATTTTGGATCCATTTTAACATTATAATCATTTTTCGTTCTGTTTAAATATATTTTTCAATTTATTGCATATATAGTTTTAATAACATTTCTGTTAAAACATTTCATATGACATATTGCAGAATCCTTTCAGAATTGTTGCATATGAAATGTGAAAGGTTGAAACGTTTCTGAAAACTTTCCGTAATAATCGGTGCTGTATGGACATGCTACGCTCATGCTCTAATTAGCTAATAATACTATACTAATAATACTATAAGTTTTATAATTATCCAAATTTTTTTCGGTTTTAATCGGATCATCTTCAGTGAACATAAAAATTTAGAAAATTCATAGAATCATATAAATGTAGTCAAAAGATTTGGATAATAATTATAGAAATAATACAATAATTAAATTGAACTTACAGGCTCGTTATCTCTTGTTTCACTTAATTAATTTTTCTAATTCTCTTAACCATATTTAGACTGATTTCTTAATAATAAAAATAAATGCGTATCACTTTATGAAGAAATATGATTAGATTCAAATTAAGAATATTAGAGCAAATAATTCGTTTTTTAAAATAATTAAAATAGTATTTAAAAAGGAGATATTTTATAAAAGGCAATTGAGGCAAAATTTATATTAAAAAAAAAGACACAATTAAAGCGGAAAAAAATAAAATAATATTAATTAATTTTTAATTTTGTTGTTTTACACAGATGTATTTCGAATCGATTTTAAATGTGCTGACATGATTTTTTGTTAAAAAGTTCATCTAATTGTATATAAATCATAAACTATATCTAATTTTTCTAACTTTTGTTGAAATGTCATACCTCGATCTTCGTATGCATCATCACCAACTCTTAAAAAGAATTGGATTTATATAGTTACAGTTTATTTTTTAATCTGAAATTAGAACAGAAATAATAAAAAATGGCACAGAGTTTCGAGAGTTATAATCAACCATTGTTAACAAATTCGGGAAAAGATTTAATCCATGTTAAAACGCAAATAATAATTTGCTATATGTTCTTGCATTTCTGAATTTTAACACAGATAGAAATTGGCTTCTACTACTTTGCTACAGACATAATAAATCTTCCGATATATTATAGGTATGGACCATAACATTATACCGCCAGGTTTTTCTCTACCTGGAAGTATAACTGGATTCCCAGTCGCATCTCCTTCCAATGAAGTTACAATGCAAATACTAGAAGCATTAGATGAACATACAATTCGATTAGTGTTTACTGTACCTCAGGTCTTAGTGGGACTACATGGAAGAGTCGAGCTACAATATACCAGTGATAAAACGTATGTATTGAAATACTGCATCAAATTATGTAAAAAGATCTTTTTGAATTTCATGAGAGAGAAAGAGAGAGAGAGAGAGAGAGAGAGAGAGAGAGAGAGAGAGAGAGAGAGAGCGGAAAATATTTAAATTTTAAAGTTAAGAAATTCAGGACGAGCAAAGAAGTTAAGAAAGAATAATAATTTTAAATATTAATATTAATATAAATATTCTTGACTTCTATGGATGCTTTCTATATAAAGATTATGCATTTCGCGAGTTTCCTCCGTGTTCAGATCCATTCTTGGAATGCCAACGTTTCGTGAACCTTGCAGTCTACTTCATCAGGACGAGGAGCAGTTCCTGATACTGAGCTGTTCCTCCGGGTCGTTTCTTTTTTATATTACTCTACTTGTTGAAGTGGTGAAGAGAAAGAAAAGAATTGTGAGTGAGAGGTGGGGAAAATCGATCAGTCTTTAATAACCGGGAAAATGGTTTTCCATATTTTATTTATATTGTAGCCATTATCTCTATTTAGATTGTTTTCTATTTTTCTATTTTTCTATACTTTCTTGGAAAGTATGATGTAATGTTGGCTATTGTGGTCGTTTTATCAAATAATATTTGATGTCCTACTTCGATGTTGTGTTCTGATAATGCTAATTGCGTGACGTGTTTTAGCCTGACATCGTTGATGTTCTTTTATCCGTAGGTTGTTTCTTCAATGTATACTTGCCCGCAGGAACAAAATATTTTGTATACTCCTATGGAGCTGAGTGGAGGTCTTTGATCTTTAGGATTTGTCCTATCTTTTTAGATGATTAAAGATAGTTCGGATATTGTGTTTGTTTAATATCCTGCCATTTCGATCTATTGTTCCTTTGATATATGGGAGAATGAATAGGATCCTTTCGTCTATCAGAGACCGTTATCTTGTTTACATATTTATTGACTGTTTTGATTATGTCTTTTTTGTCGTGTCCATTTTTCTGTAAAGCTATTTTTAAGTGGTTGAGTTCTGTCTGTAGATATTCTTTGTCAGAGATGAAAGCTCTACGTACAAGTGAAGTTGATTGCAGACTGTTTTTGTGCTGGATGATGGTGTGACTCGGCATGTAGGTATCTATCTGTGTGTGTTGGTTTTCTATACACTTGATAGCCTAAGGTAGTCTAAGGCCGTCAGCTTTCTTAGAGAGAGCAGAACATCTAGGAAAAACATCTAGGAAGGAGAGTTTTCCGTTTTCCTCTATGTTTATAAAAAAGGAACGATTTGGAGGAACAGCTCAGTATCAGGCTGCTCTAATGAAATGGACTACAAGATTCACGAAACGTTCCATTCCAAGAATGGATTTAGACACGGAGGAAAGCCGCGGAGGAGATCCGCGAAACGCATAATCTTTATAATTTTAAATATTATGTTTTGTTGTAAATTACCTATATTAAAATAAGTAAGACAGTATTAATACATTATGTTATCTTACACACAATTCAAATAACTTTTTTGTGCAACTATATTTTTCAACTCTTTGATTTATGACAATTAAATCAAGATTTGCATCATAAAGTTTCGTCTTTTATGATCTCTTTTTGTCTTTTCCTAATCTATTCTACCACACAAGCACACAGGCATTTTGCTGAGTGCCGAACATAACATACGTACTATTCCTTTTATTTTTTTCTTTAATTGAATATTTAATCTAAAATGAGACACAATTGAAGTACTATTTCATCTTGTTCCACTAAATATATTTATAATACTTTTGTAATATCAGTTTGAACTTGTTATAGAGAATTTTACTTTAAATTCTGGATCTAGATATCTATCTAGATATCATCTCTTTTACATTTTTCTATATGAACTGATTGCTCGTAAATGAAGATGTAAATATGGAGAGCAATCATAAAAGATTGAACTTCTCAAACTCTATTTTATTTGTGACTACGAGACATGGAATACGAGATATTCATTTTCTATATCTCTGAATATCTTGTAAGAATAATAAAATTTCTTGTTTTATAGAAATTTCGATCCATCCACGTGGAAAACACAAGTGTTTGCGCCTCCTAATGACTTAATCGCAACACCCCAACTTGAGTTTGAATTAGGTGATCTAAAATCGATGACTGAATACAAAGTAAAAATTACGGTGAAACTGAAGGATTTAACAAATAGTCCAACCAGCAAAATTTACAATGTGCGTACATTAGAAAAACATGTTGAGGTAACAACTCTGCCACCACAAATACCAATTGACGCCGAACTTAGAATAGCGGAAACGAATTCAACCTGGATTAACGTTATATGGAAGAAATTCACAGAATATGAATTGCAATTCATAGACGGTGTTCAGCTGAGATATAAAGAATATGATAGTAAAGTTTATGCAGCAACACCATTGATCCATCGTGCAGTAACGAATTACATAATTGAAAACCTGAAACCATTAACCACATATGAAATTGGTATTTATTTTATACCGTTCCCAGGACAATTAACAGAGTTAATAAGCGAAAAAACGGTAAAGTATTTTAACAATAATTAAAATCATCTGATATTGGCGGTTTCATTATTACTGAAAATATTTTGTGGGGTGCTAGATGCTAGGTTCCACAAATAATCAAATCTCTGTAAAGTTTTTTTAATTAAAAAAAAATTTTTTTTTGCATAACAATCATTTGCATCATCTGAATATGCTATTATATATTATTTATAATAATCATGAAATATTCGGAGATATAAAAATTCGGAGATAAACATTTAACGATTACATAATATTAATTCCATTAAATAAAGTGACATAAGGAATATTAATGTTAAATTATTATCTATTAGTTATCTATTATTATCTATTATTATCTATTATATCTATTATGTATCTATTATAGTTTCAGGTAACTACGTTTATGAAACCAGATCCCTATTCTTTCGATGTAAAAGTTGAAGTTAAAACTATCAAATCAACGGACGTAGAAGTATCCTGGAGTGGTGTGCCTTATCCAGAAGATAAATATGTGAATATTTATCGTGCAATTTATCAAAGCGACATTGGCAAAGAAGATACTACCTTCAAAATTGCAAAAAGAGACTCTCACGCTAAAACTATGATCAATGATCTAAAACCTGGGACTAGATATCGATTGTGGCTTGAAATCTATTTAACAAATGGCAGAATAAAAAAAAGTAATGTACAGGATTTTGTCACTAAGCCAGGTGTTCTCTTACCGATTACCGTGGCTCAACAAGGTAACAATATTATATAGACAGGCATACAAGATGTCCCGTCATTTACCAATGTTCGTGACCAGGTAGAGTGAACTAAACTAAGGGAAATACTAAGTGATGGAATCGAGTATTTTAATGTGCTTTTTAGCTGTTCTTGAACGAAAAAAAAACGATATGTATCCGTTTCAGTCAGTCATTGGCCCATAATTTCGAAGAAACCGATTTTTTAATTAATTATTGTAATAATTTGAAAAATGTATTGTATAAATGAAAATATCAATATTTTTATTTTTATTTTAACTTAATATTATTACTTTTAATTACGTTTTGATTGTAATGAAATTTTATGAAATTACATATTAATATTATAGGTAATTAAATATTCATTTATGAAATATTTATTATTATCATCATTACCGTCGTCGTTGTCTATTCACATGAACGCATAAATAAGATCGTAATGAAAACTATTAGGTACAACTTTGCTTAGGCCGTTTTTTTTCCGAAATTCGAGGCTTTATTGTAAAAAACTGGTTATACATTTATGATCAGAGTATTGTCCATCGCTGGCCACTACTTTCTCCCATCTTTCGGGTAGCGTACGAATCCCGCGTCGAAAAAACTGGTTATCTTTTGAGGCTATCCACGAATCGATCCAATTTTTTACTTCTTCATAAGACCGGAAGTGCTGGTCAGCCAGGCCGTGTGCCATTGATCGAAACAAGTGATAGTCAGAGGGAGCAACGTCTGGAGAATACGGCGGGTGGGGTAGGACTTCCCATTTCAACGTACATTTCCAAGTATGTCTTGACCACTTTCGCAACATGGGGTCGAGCATTGTCATGCTGCAAAATCACTTTATCGTGTCTCTCGTTGTATTGCGGCCGTTTGTCTTTCAATGCTCGGCTCAAACGCATCATTGCGTTCAATACCGATCGCCTGTGATTGTTTCAATCGGTTTTAACAGTTCATAATACACTACGCCGAGCTAGTCCCACCAAATACAGAGCATGACCTTGGACGTCAAAATCACCGTTCTTGAAGCGTTGAAACCACTTACGACACGTTCTTTCACTAATAGCGGCCTCACCATAAGTATTTGAGAGCATTCGATGAGCCTCAGCCGCATATTTCTTCATATTGAAGCAAAAAATTAAAACCTCCCACAAATGAGAATTTGGCTCGTAAACTAACATTTTCAATCGAGAATAATATTTATGATGCAGACACAAATCGACTAATGTTTCTATGGGGTTATGTTGACAGACGCCCAAGTTTATTGTATGACGTCTATGATTTATTTATTTCGGCCACCACTTATCGCTAAAGCCATCTATAGGAAAACGGCGGAAGCAAAGTTGTACATCTAATATTACAGTTTCTGATGAAATTAGAAATTAGAAATTGGATTATGATTAGGAACAAGTATGTTTGTAATCTTTTGATTAACATTAATCGATTTATGAATAATAATAGAAAACTAATTTTGTAGATATGTATATTGTCTGAGATGATATAAATCATAAAAACAAGAAAAATATAAATGTTTAAAAATATAAATGCTGTATTGTAAACAAATGAATTTTTGTTGCAGACAATAACTTTTTCTAAATTAGTTCTCTGGCGAGAAGTAGATTTAATATATTAATATATTAATATATTAATATATTTTGATATATTGTGAAAATAGCTTCTTTCAGAAATCAATTTTGTTGAGAATCAAATTTTTCATTCTAAAATGATATTCATTCTAAAATGATATTCATTCACAAGATGTTCACAATGCAATAAATATTTATGTTTTTCTTATTTTTATGATTTATATCAGCCCGTACAATGTACATCTACAAAATACGATTCGTTTTCTATTATTATTCATGAATCGATTAATTAAAAAAATTACAAACATATGACTTACTTGTTCCTAATCATAACTTCCAATTTCTAATTTCATCAGAAACTGTAACAGTTTTCATTACAATCTTATTTATGCGTTCATGTGAATAACAATAACGATGATGATAATGATGATAATAATAAATATTCCATGATAAGTGTTTAATTATCTAATACTAATATAATACTAATATAATTCATGAAATTTCATTACAAAAAAAAAGTAATTAAAACTAATAATATTAAATTAAAATAAAATTTATAAAGATATTGATATTTTCATTAATATAGTACGTTTTTCAAATTACTACAATAATTATTTAAAAAATCAATTTCTTCGAAACTATGGGCCAATGGCAAAAAACGGCCGGATATCGTTTTTTTTTT